>NW_024881302.1:14851651-15054151 GCF_018691265.1 Tyto alba
TGTGAAAATCAGATTTTTGTAATTTCTCCCCATACAAAATCCTTACAGTTGAAACTACTTCAAAGCTTCTTTATATGTATCCCTGGTCGATGTGCTGGCCCAGACCTCCTCTTCACCTTGAAATACATAGCTTTGCTTCACAGCCCGCATCTGAATGCAGTTACCATTAGTGAGATGGACATGTCAACTAAATACAAGTTTCACTGAATGTCTAACGTTTTTTCCATAATCAAAGAATTTACATTTGATCTTAGGTGTCACATATAACAACAAAACAATCTTGAATTTATAGTGCTGTCCATCATACAAGGACTAATGTAATAAACAAGCTAAGTTTCAATAATACTCTTGATACCTCTCAAAAAAAATCATTATTTTTAGTCTTTTGTGAATAGTACCCTCAGACTGGTCTCATTCTGTGGAACTACCATATTTTTCAGATACAAATACAAACTTACTTTTTTTGAAAAGAGGACAGTTGTCCTATTTTATTATCATGTATTTGCTCCTCCACAAGTGGAATCTGATTAGCTGATTCCTAGATAATCAGCTGAGGGAAAGCTGAGAAAAGAATGATTCCATGGCATATGCAATTCTCTGCCACCTACTACGGTGGGTCCTGGATGTGAGGTAGAAAAGAGGTCCAAATTATCTGAACTAGACATTCCTACCAACCCAGTGACATCTTCAAGGAAGAAGCAGAAATTACCATAGACAAGATAGTCTTTAATTCTCAATTTCACTAAGCCAACATTGCAAGAATATGAGGAATTAATTGCATATGGAAATCCCAGTAAACCACCTCCTGGGTCGACTGTGCTATCTAAAGGCAAAAGGGTTCCGCACTGAAAAGGCAGAGGCTTTACATAAATATCTCTCACTCTCTGATCAAGCCTAGGGTCACAGATTAGCGGAAGTTACATGCTTTTCCTTTCCCAAGGATATATAGACACACATCCTGATGAAGGAAGTAAGAAAAAACTTTAGTAAGTACGAACTTTGAAGTGTACATTGGTTGATATTTGGTATTGGGTATGGCATAAGCCATTTTTTTCCAGCAACAGAGTCCAGAATTTTGAGCAAATGTGAAGTGCACTTATGTTCTTATAAAATATTCTATGGCAAAATCTGGATGTTTCACTACAAAGTACAGCCATAGCAGATGAATACCTTCAGTTGTACTGTCTTGTTTACTTAGTAAATTTAACTTTCTATTAAGGAACAATATATTAAAAGGGAGTTAATCTATTAAAGCTTTGAAAGTACCACAAGTTAATAAATGTGGGCTTTGTATCTTACCCCACAGCTATGTTTACTTTAGATTTGGGCAGACAAGTCCTCAGCTATCAAAGATATACATGAATATCTAAGGAAGCAGCATGCTAGGCAATCACTTTCTTTAAGACATGTCTTAGACTCAGGAAAATATGTGTAAAAGACTTGTATGAAACATATTAGTTCCTCTTTTGCATACAATATACTGATGAGTGAAGGATTAAATTTATATATCAATTACATTTAAATTCTTGGTATCCATGAAAACCTATCTTTGGAAATTATCCAAGGAAGTTAAGGGCAAAGAAACCAGGCAGGTCGCACTGAAAGAAATGGAAGAAAAAATAGCTCACATGAGCCTATGTTGGGTAAATAACACTTGGTGATTCTTTGAGTTGGAAAGGAGGCATAAGAGTTCTTCAGGCAGGTTTGACACTGATCCTAGACTCTGAAGCCTCTTTGGATGGAAGAACTTCCATAAACCTCAGCCTTCGTAACATTGGCTTGGCAAGCATTATAATATTTAGAGATTTAAAATACTTAGCTTTGATAGTAGCCATAACAGAATCTCTCATGTCTTGTTCATCTACACTGAAGTGAAGAAGACATCTTATTTTCCTCTGTATGCTCATTTTTAAAGTCTGAGAATCCATTTTAATCATCATTAGAATTTTAATTCTCTCAAGCCAAATCTCATTCAAACAGTAAGAAAACATCTAGAAAAGGAAAACAATTAATTTAAAGCTAGACTTTTTTCCAGCACTGTAAATTTCCCTCATGTCCCTAGTAACATGGAGAAGGAATTGCATGTACTATTATTATACCCTCTTTAATGTCATGACTGATATTTTTAAAGCAATGGGAACCAGTATATTTTCAGGTTTTGTTTTGTTTATTTTTTTTTTCTTTCTTCTGATTAAATGAGTTTTCTGCAATACTGAGCACAGAGTGTAAATGCAGATCTGTAAGAATTACATTAGTTTTGGTCTAGTGTAAACCATTAACCACACTGGCACTTTGTGGGTCTTTTGTTTCCACTGGTCTGATCTGTTTCCTGCGGTAGCTGCATTTTGACTCCATACTGCATCCCATTCCTGCAGGACCCTCGACTATGTCACAGTGCCCCACAAAACTGAAAGTCTAAGGGGCCACTCACGGCAGGGGATTAAGTGGCCTAAATGCACAGGCCACTTGTAAGGAAGGAACAAGCCTGAACACATAGTGCTTGGGCTTTATTAAATTATTAGTATATTTAACACAGCTACTAAAGTAACTAGCAAGTTTACAACACTGATGTAATAAAACATGTTGCTAATAGTATTATATCGATATGTTACAGAAATCTGGACAGCTAGGAGGAAAATATGAATAAACAAACACATTAAGCGATTTCAAAAGAAAGAAAAAATGACTGTTTCAACCCAGTATTTACTTCTGAGTACATTTTTATTACTCTTTTGTCAAAGTAATAATAACTTATTGTCAGTGCTTTACATTACTTTTTTCATCTTACTGTGTAAACCATGTTTATTCCTTAAAACAAAAGAGTTGTAAAGTAATCCTAATGTGAAAACTGTGACCTAAATTAATCCTTGCTCCTTAAAATTTATGTTTTGCATTTATGTTATGATAATGCTGAAGTTTGTACTGTGATATTAACATAAAAATGATATTTCAGAATTAGAAATGCTTATATTCTTGCTAAAATAAGAAACACCTTCCTTTTCTTTCACAGGATATTGAAATTCCACTTGAACAAATGTGTGCAAAGTAAATGTAAATAAAATAAAATGTAAAAAGCATTCTTCCAAATCTTCTGTAAAAGAAAATAAAGTATATAAAATAAAATTGCAAAATTCTCATTCTTGCACCCTCCTAAATATACTTCACATATGTAAGCACAAACATGGAAGAACATATTTCCAAAGTGGAGAGAATACATGCTCATATATTATCTGGGAAAAAAATGCATTGAAATTCCTCTGTGATGAATAGACTTTTTTTTCTCCTCAGGGTGACCTCTACCTTCAGAATATGATGGTTTTATTATGATTAATAAATTTCATTTCCACAGAGGAAAGGAACAGTGTCAGCTTAAACTTAAAGCAAGTGGGTTTCTTTTTAAATGCTAATTTTTAAACACGCCCTTGCATGACACCAAATTTAGAAGCTCAGAAGGTTAGCAGAATAGATTCTGATTTCCATGCTGAAAATAGTAAGAAGGATTTAAACTATATTGTCACACTGAAAATCAGTAAGCTAGTTCAGTCACACAGTCATTGGTTCATTTATTCACTGTTATGCCAGCATGCTTATTTCTCATTAAAATTAGTGGCAATTAAATGCTTTGTGATAATTTACACTGGAAACAATCATTCTAGGTAAACAATTTACTAAAATTTACGACATGCAAATGGCAAAGTATTTTGGATAAATTAATAGTCAATGCAATTATATGTGTATTTTACAGAATGTTAAATCAATGTATCAAAACCAATATGCGCACTCACAAATTCTTGTCTAAGAACACACCTGATGAACAATTTTGATGCACCACTAATAAGAATGAAGTAAGTTGCACTATTTTCCAATATATCTGGAACAACTGCTCAAAACACAACAGGAAAAGAAATAATGTTTTGTTCTCATACTGGCACTGGTTCTTAAATAGCTGGACTAACAACTTACTGGGAAACAGCAGAAAAAAAATCAGTGTAGCCATTCTAACATCTGTAAATGTAGCTGTAAACTACCCATCATAAGCTCAGTATATTGTATATTCTTTACTCATGCTGTGTCGCAATTTCTTCAATCATTTTCAGTTTAAAATTGCTAAAATACTACATAAAATGACAATTGGTTGTACACTGCATAAATAAAATGAAAGAGAATTAAAAATGCTAATTGATTGTGAGATTTATTTTAGTAGGACCTTTGAAATTGAGTCACTCTGTAAATCATCAGTAGTAGGTATTACTGAAGTCTCTAAAAACAGGGAAAGTATGTGCCTCTCTAATCGTAATTACCATTTTAGGTTTTTAAGGTCTTTGGTACTATGGCTGTATTTCCATACACACCTAGGACAGACAGTGGAGCTCTGATACTGGAGACATTTGGAAGCTTCTTAATAATATACATACTATAGGATTTAATAATAGCATTAATAAGGAAAAATTTACAGTATAAAATATGAACCAAGTTAACATATTTTCCTCAAGTGATTTGAGAAATATAGAAGGAGAATTTTAAACATTATTTTATTTTTCAGGAATTTAATGCACATATTTTTCTGATCATTATAATTTTCCCCCATTTTTTAAAGTCTACATATTGCTAGAGGAACTATAAAAAATGATGAATCTGTTTAAGAACTATAAAAAGAGAAGTTAAAAATCTGGTACTACCTCAGCTAAATCTAACTCTGATCTAATCCCCCACTGCTTGCCATATTACAAGAAAAGTGTATGTCTCGCTGGAAAGCTCATATTTCTGACTTTTCCACAGTATTATCCATTCTTTACTGGCTCTGATTATAACTGAATGATATAAAAGTGAAATCCCTTATTCTTCAGACCTATGTGTGTTGAATCTTCAACCAGAATAACCTTACTGAAATACTTGTACTGACAATTATTACTAAATTTCACAAAATGGCAACTGAACGAGTGAGACTTGGCTAAGTACGAGAAGGAACAATGCAGAGTGCCTTGGTGTTCCTGCCCTTCTCCTTCACACTGGAAAGCACCATGCTTGCAGGATGTGCCCTTTGCTGCTGGCACAGAAAGGGCAATTCACATCTCTCCTCTGTCAGATCTTAATGCAGAAGTGCAATAAAATTCTAGACAAAGATGTGAAGATTTTAGTAAAGAATTGGAAGAAATACAGGGAAAGCAAGGGTTACCCAGCCTTATCCAGATAAATGTTTCCAGTAACTAACATCTTGCTCTTTCTCTTGGTCACGTAACTACAATGTTACCAAGATAGATGACATGAGCAGCACAGCTCCTTCATATGCACACCACTTACACACCACATTGCTGAGCAGTATTTTACCCTCAGTGGGTCAACACTGTGCAGCAGTGGTAGTCCTTTAACTTAAAATTCTTCACTACAGTAGGATGGTATCTGCTTATGGTGTTCAAAGCATGTGCAACCAATCAATTTATTTCATTTTGGATATTAACACCAAGCAACTTTAGGCATTTCAGTCACTTAAAAGAGCAATGACTCTCTCTCTATATCTCAGAAGGCAATAAGGAAAAACGTCTATCTTATTTTTTTACTTAAGACCAAGGAAAATGATTAAAATCTGCTGATAAAAACAGTTTCCAGTCATTTTCCTTCATTGTCAAGGTTAAGAATGCTAAAATTCTCTATTTAAAGTTTTAAATGCACAATATCAAACACTAGGTGAATTCTACAAGGGAGGACCATAAAATACATTGCTGCATATCATCTTCCTCTTTCACAACTGTTAATGCTTTAGCGATTTGTGATGTGGAGCTGAGAAAGAGTTGTGAAGATGTAGTAGAGACAGACAGCACAATGAAACAGTGAAATTTCAAGGTATGCTGCAGTGCTGAACTCCTGTATACCTTGAAGACCATGAGGGATTTCCTATTAGTATAGTATTAACATTCCTAGGTTTTCACAGAGCTGAGGAAATTTGGCCATGATCTACCATAGGTATAGGGTGATAATAAAAGATTTCGAGGAAGGGATCTTCATAAATACATCACTGATGAAATATTAAAAGCAGTCATTAGTTTTTCCTGCACATTGGAGCTAGAAGAAACTTGAGAAGCCTACTGAGCATTTTCTATATACAGAGGCAAATTTCAGATTCTTGACTGTTTACTTATTTATGTCACATGTGAATTTGATCAGTTTTCTTGCTAATTGATGGGCATGTTTTGCAGAAATTTTGGTCATTGATGCTGAGATCTGATGCCAACATGAAGCTTCTTTTGAAGTTTCTTAGATGTTTACAGCCATCCAAAGTTGAGCTGCCACCTTGTTAAACATTTAAATAAATATGATTGATACTGGTTAATTTGCAGAAATATAGAAGCGCAACAAACAGCAGCACATGTGACTTTCCCCCTGAGCTGATGCTGAGTAACTGCTATGGAACAGTCCCAGGGACAGACCTCAGCTTAAAAGCTTTCTCTCAAATTTCAGTCTTGCTGTCTGGATTTACACTAGTGTAGGGATTTCATTTGATGCCTAGTTAGAAATCTAACCAACACCACCTTTCTGTACAATCTCTATGCAAGTTAGACTTTATATAAACTGCATAAAAAAAAAAAAGCCACTGGGGAAACTGAAGCTTGCCATCAGGTGACACTTAAAACCATCTGTATTACAATGAAAACCAAGTATTTCTTTGATCTGTAAAGCATTTTTGTTACTATTGCTGTATATTTGGGGGCAATAAACATTGAATAAATTCTTATCTAGTTCAATAATAAATATACAAGGTACTTTGTTTATTAAATTTTAAAGCAGTCTTTTGTGCTTGTGTGTAAAGTTCTGTTAGTATGCAATCATACTATTTTTTGTTTAGTATTTTAAATGCAGTATGATAATCTCAAGATATTAAAACTGAATCTTTGTTTATTTAACATACTTGTATATAACCATACATTCATGCACACACACAAACCACCTTTCACATGTACTATTTTCAGTCTATCAGAGCAATAAATTCTGGTTGCTTCATTAAAAAAACAATACAGAAGATGCACACATGCTTGCATGCACTTGTTGAGGGCAAACACAGATTATTCACTATTTCTGTTATCAAAGGAGCTTCACATTTCAAATCCTCCATTTACAAATCACAGAACCTCAGCTTTACTTAATCTTGTCATGTTGTCACATTTGACTAGTCATGCGAACTGACCTAGAACTGCAAGTACCGGGAAGGCAAGCTGTCAAAGAGATAATGACAAAGATGCCAAAAAGGGCTGCCAGTGTTTTCACTGGGTGAGAAAAAGGAATTAATCAAACTTCATGAAAGAAGAACAGAGGATAATCAACGTGTTTACTGATTTTTATCAACTGATCCAATAGCTGAACATCTTTACCACATAACTACCAAGAGCAGTAAAAGCTGTAACAAATGGAATTCCATATAAGCAACTATTTACAGCAGCAGTAAACGGAAGTTTAAACTGCCAACATAAAGGACACTTGAATTTATAGAAGTTTAATAATGTGCATTAGTACATTTCCTAGTCTTCCTGGAGCAAAAACTTCAGTATCTGCTATTATTCACAGGGAAAAACAGTACGGCCTTAAGTACTTGAACAAAGACCTTACAGATGCTCCTTCATCTTCATTTCTTATTTTATCTTATTAGTGGCAGAGTGTAACATAATAATAAAAGCATCTCATAGAAAATGGTTATTTTCCCAGTGAAATTCCGTCATGAAATGAAGTCAAAGCCATAGGCAGCAATACTATAAAGGAGGAACCTCTCACAACCGAACATATGTCTTTACACACTAATTCAACAGGTTGAAACTACATTTTTCCAAAGCAGTTTGAATTATAGGTATTTCTTGGAAATTCATTTGAAAGAGTATAATCTGATCAATATCTTCTACCAGACACATGAATAAGTCAATGAGATGTATGCAAGCATATATGATAAAATTTTGACCAGCTACGATTATTTACATACTGTAGCAGAGGTACGCCACAACAGGCACCTTAATCATTCTAAGGACTTTGTCAAATATTAATTTGCTTTTTAATAAGTATCTCCATATTTGCGATTGCGATTGTTTTGTTAATAGAATTTGTGGTAGTGTTAATGTTGACAGGTTAATGACAGTATACAGGAAAATTGCAATGACTTGAGCAATTCTGTTGGTTAAGAATTGCCAATATTCTGTTCAAATTATTTCAACAGTACAAACTCCAATGTTTGCTTCTTTAATCTGCCTGCTTTTATGAAACATTTTTCCTAGAGTTATAAAGTTAAACCTTCCAGAATGTTTAATCTGTTTTGGAGACTGCATCTTTCTCTAAATGGAGGTCAATAACTTAATCGAGGACTGTCAACTCCTAAAGCTTTATAATGCATTTCTTTTGCACACACGCAATCCCGCCTCCTGGGGATGATTCTGCTCAAATATGTAAATAAATACAGTCACAACTGGACAGATGTTATATCCACTTCCACCATACTTCATTCCAAATTCAGGTTTATATATATACTTGCCTCTCTCTGTTATTTCAAAATCATAAACTGCATATACACTTGGGAGAAAAATAATACCAGGCATGCAACTGCACTGGATTTTTTTGTTTGTAAATGAAAGTTGGATAACAGTTAAAAATTGAAGGAAGAACGAAAGAGTGGTATAAATATCAAATAATGATCCTGCCCCATATTTATACAAAAATCATAAAATGTAATATGCGTGTAATTCCTAGAATGCACTTGGAAAATACACTACAAAATATTTTTTTCTTTACAAACTATAAATTTTGATCTTACCTAAAAGAAAAAAAAAATATTGAGCACTGATTTGAAAAAATCATTAAAAATGCTAAAGATTCAAAATGAACAATGTTTTGTAACCAACATATAAATAAACCATGGGTTTATTCTGGGTCTCATTCTGATTTATTAGGAGCCTGATAGGGCAAGATGCCCATTGCCCCCATCAGCCAGGAACCTCAGGGTTAATTCTCCCCTAATTTGCCCATTGTCAGAGATTTGATAGAGCAGAGTCTTTAGAGATCCTTGTTAAAATTCCATCAAACTGATAGGAGGTTTCAGATAGCTTCCATACCTTTGTTCTAGTTCAGGTCTGTGTGCAAACTCTTTAATCATGCCTGCCAGAGAAGATCTATTCCAGAAGCTCAAAACTTCTCTTCTGAAGAGTAATTATTTTTAGCCTCAGAATGTACAGGATGCAGTCAAGAGTGAAATATTTTTAAATTTCCCATGGAAGGATCCCTCTGTCAGATACTGAATAGGTTTTCTTTACATAATGTGCATGCAAGAACAGTTACACATACACAAATAGAAATGTGTATATGGACACACCATCCACTCATTAACATATCTATTTATTCAAGATTACTTTATTCCCAAATCAAAAAAGGTATCACATGGCTGAGGGCTAAGTATCCTCTGGCAGGAATGATTAAGTATTAGGAAGAGAAGAGTGAATATTACCAGCAGAATCACCCAAGACCTCCCATTTCCATTTGATGATAAAGTTCCAACCAAAATTTTACTTGTTATTTTATTATTTGAAACCTACAAACACACACATTCTTTACAATGAAACAATACAAACATACATATACTCACATTTCAAACATTGAGCATCTTATCAGTATCTTCACTTTATATCATTTTTACAAACACAGCTGAATTACTGTAATTGAGTTTAGGAGCACTAAAAAAAGCACTATAAAATTGTACTGTGGGTGTTTTGCATGCATCTGAAAACCATAGGAAGATTAGCTTTGGTTCTAAAAGTTTATGTATCTATATATGCTCCTTATTACAACATAAAACATCAGATAATAAATTAGTTGAAAGTCAACATACAGATTTGAAAGACCAAATGCAACTTTGGCAACTTGTACCACAGGAATATGGGACAAATAGTTATGTTTTTATGAAGCCAGAAGTCCTTTTAATTCTATGACTAAAACTTAGGTATACAAAAGACAGAAGATACAGGCTTTCGTTAGCTTTCTCCTTCAGAGCACATTACAAAAAAGGCACCTACAGTCACCTATGATAGATATGTTTATCATATGGTCAAAAATATACCTAACAAAAATGCCTTATTGTTGAATCAATTCCACAGAGGTTATCAACTGGTAAACTGAAAAGTTTTAATACATTTTCACAGAATTCACTTCCATCTGTGTAAAGTTCACTTAATTTACTGATAAATAATAGCATTATATTTTTGACTGGAATTCCAAAGTAGTGATATACAGAATACGTATAATATAGTCTTGGACACTTAAATTGTGCCTGAATTGAGGAGAAAAAAATGTCTTTATTAGAGAAATAATTATTACTTTGGAAAAGTTCACTCTGCAAAAGAGGAAATTGTTTTCAGGACAATAAAAATACTAAAGACCTGATGTCTACCTCAAGAATTCCAAGTTAAAAAATTGCTAAAATAGTTATATTTATTCTTACTTAGCAATGCCTAGATTTAAAAATTAGTAGCCTCCCTGCTACAGCTCACTCTAATCCAGAGCTGAGAAGGAAGAACAAGTGAAATAATAAAAGCCAAAATCCAAGTCTAGTGAGATCAAGAAAGTGTCAAGTGTTGACTTCTGAAAATGTATTCTCTTAATGATTTAGGACTTTGAAAAATCAAGCTTTATTATAGAAAACTTTTCAGATCACCACAAAAAATGCTATGGTTAGCATACAGATTATTACAATTTTAGCATATCTTGGCTATAACTATGATCTTCTTCCTCATAAATAAATGTTCTTAATTTGTTTCTACATAGGCCACTGTGGCATAAACAGAAAACTCATCCCCTTCCATTTATTTCTGCTGATGTAAAACTCTATAAATAAACACTTCTTAGTACCAACATTTTGTGTCACACTATATACCCTTTCATCTTTCAGTACAAGCAGCTTCTATGAACTCAGTAGCTTTTTGCATAACATTATTGGCAGAATATGTCCCGGCACTGTTGTTATTTATTTTGGCTTTCGATTTCTTATGCAGTGACATAATACCATCCTTACCTGAATTAAGACTAAGATTGTTCAAACTATATTGCTTAAAAGAGAGAAAATCCCTTGGCATATTCAACATATTTATAAATTACCATTAGTTTTTAAAAACATTTTTCATTATTCCATACCCATGTCTTATCACACGATAGTATATTAACAAAGCAGCTAAGACTTTTTACTTACTAGAGAGCGATCTGCTGGAGACACAGACCCTCTCTCCCACTATCTTATCCATAGGATAGACTTTGTGAGTGCTTTAGGGTCTGCCAGTACCCTTGTGGGCATTATTTGCCCCCAAAGAGTTGAAAAGAAAATTGTTAGATTTATAGCACTTACAATGTCCTACATACATCTAAACTTTTATTCTTTTCATTAGTTCTGGTTGTTCTGGCTTTTTGAAAGTCACAGTCTTGATTGTACTGCACAGTAATTTTTTATTAGAAGGTTTAACATATCCTTACGTACTAGGCCATATGATATTTAAACTGGCAATAACACACCAAAGTCAGTAAAATAACCTAATGTCTTTTATATGGCAGAACCTATAGGCTGAAGCTATAAATTAAGTAAACTATTCCAAAGATTTTTTCTATGGACTTTCCTATGCTTTCTCTTACGATTAAATGCAGCATGTGAAAAAGGATATTGAGACCTGGATGGATGCATCAAGAAGTATCAATGATTGTTACCTGCAGAGGTGTTACAAGAAATTTCATCTGCTGCAACGAAGACGAATTGATTTCTGCAAGAGAAGATAAAATTCACAATACTGCTTGCTGACTGGGAAATGTGCTAGCTGCCAATTGACTTGATGTTTACAGATGCGGTAGGGTAAGGGTGCTTAATTTTAATGAATGTAGCAAGAAAAAGTGTTGACGTATTTCAGTACTACAGAGTTTATAAGGATCATGAGGTAGACATGCTGGGATCTTTTAAATGAAATAATGGTGACATTTGGATATGGACTATGTACAAACTCTTGCATTGGAAGCTTCATGTTTAGTGTTACAGATATGTCAATATATTTATGAAGTCTAATAAAAATAAAACAATATTTATAGTGATATAGATATTAAAGGGCACTACTGCAAACTATATAAAAAGCGTTTTTTGAAAAAAAATAATTGCAATTTACTTCGTGCATCTGAAATGAGGATACTGAAAGTAAAATATTTTGCTTTTTATATGTCTAATATGATTTCAATCAGAAAATGAATTTTCTGCTATTTATTAAAAAAATGACATAGTATATTTTCATATACTGTCATCCAAATACATACAAAAGTCTTTTGCAAAATCTTATGAGAAAAAACTAGATATATGAGTATTTTAATATAAACCTTCTCTTGCAAAATTCTTTTTTAGACCAGGTAACATAAAAAGAGAAAAGCTAAATACACTAGTATTTCAAAATGCAGAAAACTTCATTATGACACAAATCCTGATTTGTCCTTTCCAAAGTCAAGGCAAACAGGATTTGGTTTAGTGGAAACCATGTTTTAAGGATTTACATAAAATGATCCCTTTATATGCATATACACAGCTTCCTTGAATTATTTCTGTGTTGTGCAGGATTAGTAAAGAACCTGGGTGAAGTTTTAACAATTAGGTGCTGTTTTACTCCAAATTGCATGTAGCTCTTCCAGCCTGCACTGCTAAGCATGGTGAAACACTGAGGTTTTATGTTTTGCACGGCTTAAATGCAAGAGTCTACCAAATAGGAGCTAGAAGGAACTAGTTCTTGTTTGTACGAAGGACTACCTGGAAAACTTAGTTCTGCAAGATGACAAAAGCTCTGTCAAGCATTAATCACTCTGAAGATCCTACTGAAAACTATTCAGCTCAGGAGCAAACATCTCTTAGGGTTACCAGAACCTTGAAGAGTTAAGCCCTATGAGAACAAAATCTATTTCTATTACTTCGCCTCCAATGTATTAGAGAGATTTGAAATTCTTGTTTATAAATCTGTGAACATTGTTACTTAGAAGTTCACACTTTGGTAAAAACAAAACAAAACAAGGAATCTGTAATCTATACTATAGGGATGGGATTGATAAAGATCAAAAGTAGTATCTGATCATTGTCTCTGCCCCATTTCAGAGACACTAACACCCACCTTTTAATATGAACGAACTTAGTGATCAAACTGTATATTCTTTCACTTTCAATTGGTGTTTTTTTCTATTTGTTTTGTCATCTGCAGCAATTTCACAAGCTAATGAGACCTACCTTGCATGTAATGCTAGAGGTGAATTTAAAAAAATGAAGGGGGATAAATTTAACATTATAAACACAGAGCTACTCTGTATTTCATAGGTAGGCAAATTTGCCACTGTATTTACTGCTACCACCTCTTTTACTATCACCTCTTACAATAATTGTATAGAAACAAACAGGTAGATGCTTCCCTAGAAGGGATTCAGCCAGTAGCAATACAGATTTACCCGACACTTTTACAGAAACTCCTTTTGATTCATTCCTATGAAGTTATTAAACTGCTCTCTCATCTAAATTAAAATGATCACTTTTCCTTAAAATCTGTCTCTAAAGTGTCTAGCTGAGAAACTCCTTTTCTTTATCTCTATTCAGAACATTTGTTGTTACAGAACACTGAGTCACAGATAATTCTTCCTATGGCATCTGAAGATAGACTATCTGTAAGAATAATATGCTGGTTTAGTTACATACAGAAAGACCCCAGAGCACTAACTGCTATTTGCGTTTGGAATGACATGATGTTACTGACACTGTTCTGAAATCTTACATTTTATTACCAACTCTTTACTAATTACTGGTAGAAAATTAGTTTTTTAAAAATGTAACCCAAAGTGATACCTACCTAAAAGACATCTACTATAAACATTCCTTGCTATACTGCTTCAATTTGCATAGGAAGATAATATTTTCCCTGGATTTTGCTTTTGTAAAATTAATTTCATATCTCCATAAATTAATTTTAAAAGTAAGGAGAAAGTTACATATTGGTCAGCATAGCAACTGCGAAAATGAAAAGTAAGACTAGATGCTCGAGTTTAATATGCCAGTTCAGTTTTTAATAACTAAATAGGTATTATTTGCAGCCATTACAAGAAACTGTTTAGCACTTCGGTGGCTTTAATATTTTTATAGTGACAGTTTTTTGTTTAGTTAAAATCTATACTAATGTTTACATAGACCTAGAGGGAGAGCTGATAATCAGAGGTGTCACTATACACATATATCACACCTAATGTCCAAAGCAAGCCTTTGGTGTTGTCCTTAGTGTGGACAACACTATAGTTTGCTAAAGGAGTCCTGAACTAAGCTGACACTGTGGTGTATCATATTCTATCTGTCTTAAAATACATGAAAAGCAGACCTGAAAAAGGGCATTTAACCTAACTCAGTCCTTTGAAAATGTAGGGGTTTTCCCTTTCAAGACCAATTTTACGCACTAACAGTACTGAGTGTACAAGGCTTAAAAAACTCACAAGTAAGGTATGAAGAAAATTCATGATGCATTTTAGGTTGTTTTAATGTTCCTCATCACTGCTACAATTTTCATTGATTCAGAATGGTATAAGAAATCTAAGTGGACCCACATAGTAATCCCTGCTCAACTATAAAGATATAGAATTGCTTTCATAATTTAATTTGTGTATTAATGGTGAAAGTATAGAACAAATTTTGTAATGCTCATTGTTTTATACTTCAGATATAAAAACCCACACGTTTAAAATCCAGAGAACTTTTTTTTTTCTTTAAATAAAGTTTTTAAAGTTGTTAATGATTGTAAGGGAGACAAACAGAGAAACAAATTGAAGGAGTAACATGATAAATACATTGATGTGAATGTACAATTGGAGATACTCTACTGGCCAGATATCCACACCCTGGGCTAAGTGCAATCCTTTTAAGTGCTGGAGTGGCACCCTTTGGCAGACTGAGCTCTCTGATGGAAATCCAGACAGTGAAGGTCATGAAAATATACTTCTGGGACTTGAAATGGCTGTGTTCCACCTGAGCAGCTATTTCCCAAGGGCAAAAATTTCTGTATACTATTACATCTCTCAAGCTTATATATCAATTTCTCATTTCTTCTAGTAAATTGAAAATTACAAGATATTTTTACCAGTACAATAAAGATATTTTAAAGTTGGAAAAATATAACATTTAAACATTTGATATATTTCCTGAATTCAGACAGAAACAGAAGGGGAAGACAACAAAAGTAATATTAAGTGATTTAGATGTTTTTCCTTGCATTGGGGTAGCTATTGAATCTGCATTACCCCAATTTTCAGAAGGTTCAAATATGTTCTAATTTCCTCTGCTCTATTTCCACATAGACCCTTTGGCAGATTCCTAACAAAGGCCCCAAATCTGACATAAACCTCCCTATCAATTTTGGTACCTGTTATTTCTACCCAGCAGGTCTTTTGCATATCTAATACACTAGGTGCTTTTTTTTCTCCTTGATGCTGTTAGCTTGGTGAAAACAAGACATACTATAGCATAAAACTTGATTATTTTTTTTTTTAACTCTTTAACCGCTAGACTCCAAGCCTTATCTTCATTATGACTGTTTAATATACAGAAGGACTTCTGGGAAGAAACCCCACATGTGAATTTTTGCTTCTTGCTAAACTGTCCTAGAGAGATGCAACCTATGGTAGAATGAAGAATAGCTTTAGAAGAGGAGTCTTTCACTGCTCTCCATCTTAGCATTTCCAGCTTAGCATCTTTTCCACAGGGTAGCTTGAAAAATTAAAAAAAGCACAATTTTCTACATGTATCTTTCTGTACAGCACTTTTTATTATAGGAGACCTTTTATTACAAGACCCTTGATTAGCAACATTAGGACTTATGCCCTCAGGAATGACTTTCAGTCATTATTAAACTAAGGATTTCTATTTAGACAGAGACAGGGCTCACACTCTAAAATCAAATATTGTTTGAAAGTTTTTCTGATGGTGGGCAGGAAAAGTTCAGCCTTCCAAATTAAACCCATATTCCGCAGCATCAAATGTCAAAGAACATAAAAAAATATTCTCAGGTTCAACTTTATCACCTGACTAAAAGTACCCTGTTCTAAATTAAAGCAGGCCACCGAACTGAAAGACTTAGATAATAAAGTATTAAACCGAAATTTTTAAGCAAGTAAAGAACAGGAATTTAATTGAAACTTGACTAAGGTTTTTCATTATATACGCTATTTAGTGAAAAATGTTGCTAATTACAAATGACTTCAGTAAATGTTATGCACTCACAGAATGTAAGCTTTCTGGACTGCCCATTGTTTAAATTTTTTTTTTTTTTTTTTAATACCATAGCCTAATTTCTTCAGCATGTTAATACTACCACAACTTAATTAAAAGTCCTAAGGTATTTCACAAATATATTGTCAGTACTTTCCCTTACCAAAATGTTGCATCTACCGTTTTTTCAAGAGATGTCTTTTACCGTCTTACTTCTCTCAAGTCACCCTAACTGTGCTGTAGTACAGAAAAAACTTCCATAAATTCATTCTAAAGCATACTGACCTAATACAGAAGCTACATGCATATCAACACTGAATCTAAGCTTAAGTAAAGCTATATATGTGAAATATAGTGGAAACATGTCAACAATTTGTAATTACTATACAGGATTTTTAGATTTACGTCTACAGAAATCACTTCTGTAAGCATGTTTAAATAGTCTTAAATCTCCTTTTGAATTGCTTTTAATCTACATATTCTGAGAGTTAGTTTCACATTTGAGATACCTGCTATTCCAGTGAGGTTGGTTAGTTTTTAGTGTACATGTATTTTCCATTCTCTGTCAGGAAAAATTAAGTTAGAGTATTAACAGCATTTCTGTTTAATGAACATTTATGACTTTATTTCAAACTTTTCCAAAATTCCCTTAATATCTCCCATCCTCACAAACACTAACACCAATGATCTCATCTACTGGAATGTCAAATAGATACCAGAACAGAGAGAGAAATTCTGGTTTATACAACTTTGATACAATACTGAACTTTAGGCTCCTTCACATGTGGAAAGTTGGGAGTTTCTCCTCACTGAGAAAATGGAGTTAAAGTTTTCATAAATACTGAAACACTGATAATTCAGTTACACAGAAACATATATAACTTTTAGCAAATTTTCTACATCTAAATAAACTTTAATTTAAAGGTCAGTGACAATTTAAAGTAGAGTGAAGCTTAGAAAGAGCAGAAACTTATAGTGGAGATTGGGTGTACAGTAGAGACCTAACCACTGATTCTGCCTGTCCCATACATGACTTGGCTACTTTACTATTAGTTGAAAAATTCAGAATCTGGAAGTGGAAGATAGGAACAGATTCAGAGAATGGGTGTCAGATGCTGGTTTTTATGACTTGAGGGATCTAGCCATCACAATGCACAATTCCAACCTAGATTCAGGATAGGCTGTTACTCTGAGTGCTCCCCCTAAAAGTTTCCATATAGTCACCCCACCTTGGGAAAGGATGTGCTCATCTGTCCTTGTCTGCACTAATATATATTCCTAAAAAAGCATCAACCTGCTACCGCATTTTCCCTCTTACAGTCATTGGCTCTGTTATTCTTCAGATGTACAAAAGTACTCACAGATGTGTCTGAGAAGTTTATATCCTTAGGTCGTTGTGGGTGTAAGAACCTATGTTTGCAGGGTACATGGGACAAATTACTAAGTGTTCTCTGTGTCCTGTCCTCTCCCTAAAAGGCTGGGTGACAGTCAGTCTTTTCAACACTATTTATATTTTACGCAGCACATGATTAAGAACAGAATTTTGACACACATAGAATTTCACCCAGTACTCCCAGATTTTTTTAGTCCTTCATGGCAACACAGAGCTGCCATAATATAGAAGCAATAACAGAGATCAAATGGGATCAGGACTTCCCTAAGAATAATCATCCTAACGCTAGGAAATTTGAAATGTAAAAGAAATTATAATCTACTAACATACAGTGATTATGCTTCATTCACAAGACTTCTTGGACTTTGCTTACTAACTTCACAAAACTAGACAGAAATAATTTTGCTTAAAAGAGGTGCAACCCCTCCCTCCCAAAAATATAGCATCGGCTGAAAACAGTGCAAAGCCCCAGAACATAGAAAATTTAGATGAAGGTAAGAACAATACTGAACAGAATTTACAATGGGAAGATATAAACTTATGTAATCAGTTGACTTCTTCTGGTAAGAGCACCATGGGATTTATGAATATAAGTCAGTATTTAGACTTCGTGGATTAGAACCTCAGCTGGTAAAACTGATGCAGCTTAACTTCATTGGAGCTATTCCAAATTGTATCGTCCAAGGACCTGGTGCTAACTATACACTGTAGCAATGATTTTTCCCAGAAGTATTATATGTGGCACATCTAGACATTTCTCCACTATAATATAAAAGATGCCTTCTTTTTCCTTCATGCTCTGAACTTTAAGGTTTTATTGCTCTTGTTAGGACTCTAATGTTGCTCTTGTTAGGACTCTAATGTTGAGGGCTTTTTCACTATGAATTATAACATAGCTGACAGCTGGCTGCTTGAATAGTTCCTTTAATATTCAAGTATGGACAAAGTCTCAGAGTTTCCCTCTAAAATCGTTTTATGAAGTCCTCCCCAATTCCCTGCTCCTGGTGTCCTACATTTAAGTATCAAGGCTATCAAAGAATTTAAAATTTTTAATATTATTGTAATAACTATTATACGAAGGTTGATTTTGCTATTATTGCGCTTTATATTCCTATTAGTGTAAGATGAAAGTACATTATCATACTCATAGCATTTGAATCACAACACAAAGAGAACTAAACAACTTCATAGACATACCTATAAGATATATTCAATGAAGTAAGAATAAAACTGTAAACAGAGAGAAATGCATGTGGTATCAAGCTTCAACAACACTAACAGTAACTTGTTTGACCTGATGTGCACTAAGAAAGTATATTTTACTTTTAGACTAATATATTCCATGTTAGATTCTTTTTTTCTGCCATATTGCTTCTTTAACCTAACTACTAATAATGATGCCAAGACAAAGAGGAAGATGCAGATATTCTGCTTTCACTTAGGTATTCTGCTTTCAGTGTCAAAAGATAATGCATGTCCCAGCCCCATCATTCCAGACCAGTTCATTAAATGCTCCCTTCTGAAATTTTGAGGCAGGCCTTGGAAGCATATGGAGTAAAACTCTGCATCAAAATAAATTAATGTAGCTACTTCTGTAAATATTATGTCACAGAAAACACTAAAGCTCATTTTGATTGCCCAAGTAAATGCAGCTCATCAATCTGCCTGGACTCAGGCGACACTCCAGAAGGTCCCGTGTCACTTTTGCCTGCCTGGGTGTCTCACATGCCCTAGAGTGGCTCAAAGGGCATTAGAACCCTGTTTCCAGGAGTCTTAACCAATTTAACTGTCAGGTTAGTCACCTGTGCATTCCTTTTTATTTGTGTCATCTTTGTGCTCAGTGCAGGACATTTCAGTGTGATTTAGGTAACGACAAGATGTCTCTAACATAATTCAGACTGTCAAAGACAGCAGGAGACAGAAAAGTTAAGAAATCCCTCTCATTAAATTTTATCCTGTCACACAACTTCCTGAACAGGAATACCAAAATACCAAAAAGCACTTTTGCAATTGCGAAAAGCACACTTTCAAGAAAAGAAAAGAAAAAAAAAAAGAAAAAAGAAAAAAATCCGTAACTCTTCTGGACACCAATGGAAATGTGCATTCCCAAGACTGGTGATATGCCTGTATTACTCCATTTACTCAGAGAAAAGAAAACAAAAAAAAAAATAGAGAGAAAAATGGTCAACAGAAGATGCTTTCTCATACTTTGTATTCTTGTATCAGGCTTTACCAAGCCAATGGACAGGCATCTTTTTCACCTCTTCTTTTGAACTAACTAACTAACCCATTCAAATGCTATAAGAGAAAGACTCCTTCAGCATAGCCTAGTATTAATGCTGTAAAGCATGTTAGGGAAAAGACAAGGTTTCCATACTGCATGCAGTGTAGATATAATTCTTCCGTGGCAATGTCTTGCGTATGAACTCCCCCCTCTTTCTCCTCCCATTTACCCTCAAAGACTGTATGAAGAAAATTTCTAGGAAATTGGTGCTATACTTTGCAGCTTAGTATAGCTGTTGTGCAACTTATTATAACTGTTGTGAAAAATGTGTTTATTTATAATATGTTGCCAAAACATGGATAATGTCTTACATCACAACCAGTGGAAAAATATGTAGCCCTTTCACCTGTATTTTAAATCTACGCATTTTATTTCCCCATTTATTTATTTTTAAAATGAGAGCTATACAAATATGCTTAGTTCTAATTCATAGTATCTGCTGTGTCAGTGGAATGTTTCTACGTATGAAGGATTACATAAGATATTACGCATAGTATAAATGTATTTATTATTAATAATACATTATACAGACTATAGATATGCATGTTTATCTGTAAGAGCAACATGACTGATTTTTAAGTGGATCTTAACATTTTAAACTGAAACCTAAAACTAATAGTTAAAATTCTGAACACCACATAAATCAATAGTTGAATTCACAGTGATCTCAGTGACACAACTGCTCTAAGATTATTTGCCGTTTACTGTTATTAACACAGTCTACACACTTAACCTAAATCCTTGAAAAGTAATCCCATAACTTCAGAAATGCTCCATTGTCAGCAATGTAAACTGATGTCAGTATGACATCCAGGATTGTTAAATTAAGGATATTTTTGAAGTTTTGTAATTTATATTTGAAAATTTTGCTTATTATTATCTTTTGGACATATTTTTCACTCTCTTCAGGGCAAAAGGTACAGCATTTTGAAGTCAGTCTTGTGTAAAGAATCAGTATTTTATCCAGTAAAATACATAACAAAATACATGTTTATTTTGTGGGGGGATTTAATATTTATGTATATCATGTCATCTTTAAACAATGTCTCATTAAAACATACTTTATATTTGTTTCTGATTTCATTACAATTATTATAGCTTACTAGTAACCACTACTTTATCCACAGTCAAGTCTCCTAATACACAGAGGTACAATAATAAACTTCTTTAGCACTTATGAATAACAACAATTCGTTCTGTTTAAATTATTTAAAGTTTTAATTACTTTAACAATTCCTTGACAACATAATTTTTTCACATTATAACTAAAATAGCATATATATGAAAACCTTGACAGGATTATTTAAGAATTTGTTCAAGAAACACAGAATTAAATTTAGAGACTGGTACACAATTGGTTTAAATGAAGACCTTACTTTTTTCTTCATGTATATGAAACATCCTATAACAGTTTTCATAAAAAAGTTGTTCTTTAGGATACAGAGGTAAACTTTCTACTCCTATTCTTGCTGTGCACTATTCTTACAAACTGCTGCTTTGCCACAGCTGGCTTCCTAGATATTAGAAACTTGACAAGCTCAAAGGTATGTGAAAATAATTTCTATTTAAATATCAAATGCTTTAGACTCCTTTTAGGTGGGAAACACTACAGTAAAAACATGTAAGAGTGTAAATTGCCTCTTTCTTAATTTCATCTGCATAATTATTTAAAGTTTATTCTTCTAATACTTCCTCACCTTGCCTAAAACACATTGCAAATTACATGACTAATCCATACTGACTATATCCAATTCATTCAATATTTTATTAATAACATTCCACTCCTTCACCTTCTCTCTGACTCTTTCACAATGCTCTTACTTCCTCCTTGCTTTTAAAGCACTCACAGTGGAAGCACCCAGGTTGACAATACTTATAACATGTTCTAATCTGCCTCTTTGTGGTCTATCAAGTCAATGATCTGAAAACTAAAAAGTGTATAATTAGGCACTGACATGTCCGAAGAAACTGTTATGGTCTATCATGTCACAGGCATTGACCCAATAGACTGTAACAGTTCTGGTCTGTTGGATTAGGAATCAATGTTTTAGTAACTCCCTAACTCCCTATTTATTCAGTCTGCTGAATACAACACACTTAAAATTCTAAAATTACACTTTCTTTCAATATCCTCTAAGAGTGAAGAAGCCACTATGAATGAGATAATTCCTACTTTAAAAATGTTAACCAATCCTTTTTTTTCTCTCTGTTTTAGAGGAAAAACATGCATGAAAACGCATCAAAGGAGTCTCTTTGTAATCACAGTTATTTACTGTGAACTTTTAAATTAAGAAACCCCCGAGTTAAAAATCATCCTATATAACCTCATGTGTAGGCTAGATGTATTAAACAAAAAAGAAAGAAAGGATATTGAAGTTGATACAAAAATGTGAGAATAGGTGCACTGATCTTTTTGAAAATTATAAGCATTTAACAGCTCCCGCTATGTTCACGAATAAATTGGCAGCAGAAGTGTTCAGCACTTCTTTAAACTTGGAACACATTAGGAAGCCGGGCTTTAGTGTTCCTCTACTTTCTCTCTCAATTTTTCCTTCCGGATTTCCAGCATGGATGCCAAACCAGATTTTACAGTAATAGCCAAACCTTTCTTTCTCTATGGGGACTCTTAAAATACCCCTTGATATTACAGTGAAGGGGAATGTAAATTGAAGGAAAGAGAAGTAGAAGCAGGCCATGAAGAAAACAAGCTCTGACATGACAAAAGCTTTTCATAGTTGGTGTTTACCATCATGCTGGTCAGAAATCCTAAGCTTCTTTACTACTGTATTACCTCAGTTTTGAACTAGTGGAGGAGTTTTAATAGTTACATGGACATTACATGAATACTAATATTACACACGTGTGAATTGAGCCTTCAAAGTATCAGAAAACATGTTAATTCTACGAAATGTTAGAGGAATGTAATAAAACATCAAAGTATATAAAGTAGCTTTCTTTCTAGACTTGGTAGGAGATTATGTTTTTATGAAATGTAACTGCCATGTTTTCCTACATTAATATGACTCCCTGTGTCTCTCCTAAAAAGCGTTATATCTACAGTATTTTAGAATGAACCGTGTTTCAATCATTAGAAAGTACTCTATGCAATATATTTTTATTTCAGCAAATTCCTACCAAATTGCTCTACATGAAACTCCCTGTTCATAGAATTTTAAACTCTTAGATTTTTTTTTTTTTTTTACTACATTCTCTTTATTCATAATCATTCACTTTTACTTTCTAATTCTTTCACTAAAAAGTACTGTTATGGCTATAACATGAGTCATATACTCCAGTCATTCCCAAAATTGTGATCTGAGTGATGAAAATGGATTATGAAAGATTAAAACGATGTCAGTGATCCTCTAGTTTGCCACAGATCAAATACAGACATAAAGACATACAAGCCTTCTAGGTAGATGCCCAACTCCATTACCTCTCTGTAACAGCAAAGCGAATGATTTGATTTTTATTTGAATTATTAGGGAATAAACAAGCTTTAGCTACTACACAGGATAACCAGAAAAAACCTAGACCATCCAAGTATCACCACATTAAACCTAAGTGCTTGAAGAAAAGAAGTGTTAAATACATGCTATATTAATGCTGTTACAAAAGCTAAACAAAACCTTTGTACTTGGTCAAGATGCTAACTGATCCTTTTCATTCTCAAAAGTAGCCAAGGATATGGGCTATACAATTCTTGCTTATGCATCATCTTGTCCCTCAAACTTCTCCATTTCTCAAGATCCAACTTGTATAGCAAAAATCAAAAAGGTTTGAAGGTTCCGGGTGGGAGAAGAAGACTAAAGTTATCACTATATTCTATTCTTTTTCCTCTTCCAACCCAATTACTGTATAAATTAAAACTGTGCATAGAAGCTCTTTTTCCTAAATCTTAGAAAGCACTATCATGAAATGAAGTACAACATTTTAAAATATTTACCCTTCAATAAAATTATTTAATGGAAAGTGAACTCCTGACTGACGATGCTATTATATTTTATATGCTCTCAAAATCTTAATTTTTAGTATATATCATTAGTAAGATCCTCAATAAGAGAAAATAACTTGAATAAAGCTAGTGGGTTTCATTGTTTATTCATAAAATAGCAGCTCCTAAATTCTACAATATACAAAAAAAAAAAAATCACCTCCATCTACAGAAGCTCGTATTTTATAGTTTGTGTATTTTTATTCTTCATTCTATTTTTTTTGTTCTTTAATGAGCATGTTTCCAATTAAATCAAATATGTACCTATTCTATTTTAGGATAATCTGATGACAAATATGAAGTATTACTCTCAACTACTTCTTCAAAGAAAAGTGGAAAATATATGAAATTGTATCTCTGTAGACACTAGTACTTGGACAAAAAGAAATACTCCACACAGGCATGTTAAATATGTAAACTGTTACAATATCAGGATTTTACTGGGAGTAAGATTTCTGATCTGGAAGATACACAACTTCCATATGACAAAATCTCCTGTCTCAAATTTCGTACAAAATCCTATGTATGACCACAGAACATATAACACATCTGATAGTGAAAAAAAAAAACAAACAAATAAACAAAAAAAATCTAATATATACTACAATGTGTTATCTGCAAAATATTTTGGAATATGCTTTCTTTGTTCTTAAAAAAGATTATTGAAAAAAAAAGAGGTCAGCTTCCAGTGATGAGGAATCTAATCCAGACAACAAAGAAGTAAATGGGAATCTTCCCATTGTTTGTAGTGAGATTTAAATTTGACATTGTATTAGGAAAAAGGAATTACACTCAGAGCAAAACACCTGTGTGTGTGCATGTGCATGTGTGTTTCTGTGTGGGTGATGGATGGGGAATGTGTGTATATATATGAATATACAATCATCTATATATAAACACACATAATTATCATTAAGTGTAATAGGGTTAGCAAGCAGTACAAGTGAAATGACTCTGCCTTTCAGACATGGCTAGTTTACTACTACTGGGGTTTTCTTTTATTATACTACCATATATGCTTTCATAAATATTGCTGACAAAGTTAATATGCAAGAAAGGAACATTTTTCTTACTCCAATCGAAGATGCAATAATCAAATCATAAAACACAAAACCAATAGCCAATCAATGTGAATAAGTCTGCCCATAGGCTTAATTCAAGCAAGCCATTCACTGAGCTATGTGATGGATCTGTCAAATCCAATACAGCATTACAGACATACTAGCAACATCAAGTGAACATGCAATGACAAAATGACAATATGCCCCACTGCCATGCTTTGACTTGTTCTACTTCATAAATATAAAACTTGATGACTTTGCTAGTTTCTCTTACTTCACACTTGGACAAAAATCTAACTATATTTTTATTTATTTATTTATTTATAATATTACATGAAAGCTGAATAAAAGCTGTACAAACATTTTATTGACATCTGATTTAGTGTCGTTTGCACATCCTTAATTTTTTTTTTTTTTTCTCAGTTTAAAGAGTTTGGCAGGCAAAGTTCCAGAATGGTAAAGAACATATACAGACCAGTAGGTCCCCTTTTATCAGCTATAAGAATTGCAAAATTTATCAGAAATATTTTACGTATTGGCAAGTTAAACATGTTTTTTTTTGATCCACTTCTGCAAAGAGCTTCAATGCTTTAAGTGCAACTTAGTTTGATGATAGATCACACAGTATAAAACTCCAATTCTAATTTTTTTTAAAAAATTGTATTCAGTGATTATGTTGCTTCATCAAGAAAACAAAATGTACCTTTTCATTTGTTTGTTTTGATTTCCAGTTCAAAGAAATGACTAGAGAATCTGCAAGGTCTACCTCTGTTGTGAAATTGTTTTTAGGAGTACATGATTTGTCTTAATACTTAGGGGTTTGCATTGATTTGTTTCACGAGATTTCCTTGCCACCCAATTCTCCCCTATATATCTCTGTTTTGCCTATTTCCAGCAATATTTCCAGCTGTGACAAACAAGGATACCATTGCATTTCTTCACAATAGAGCTCTCTTACAGTGATCATTAACCATTGACTTGGTGTATTGTTTCTGGAGTCCCAAATCTTTCTGTTAACCTTTATTTTTAATTTACCAAAACATGTCTCCAATCTAAAGATTTCCTCTTTTTCATCTCCTGACTTAAGCAGCATGTCAAACATGGAACATTGCCATTCATCATGTATATGAGCTGTGATCAAAAAAATAAAGCTTTTTAAATTTTTTACATTAATATGAAGTAGTATTTCCATGATATGTCACTGTTTCAAAAGTACATACTCAATGGTCCTCACTTCATTTTTCCAGGCACTGTTTACACACAAACAGTAAATATATTCCATGTGTTATCAAATTAAATAGGGGCTCATATCAACACTAAGTAAGAGTGGTGTATAAGGAGATATGGAATCTTCAATATTGTCAGAGGACAGCAGATGATTACTACGTTGAGAAGAAAAGATACAAACAGTAGTACTGAACTATATTTCAGCACTTTCAATATTAATAATTCACAAAAGTGGCTAAATTAAATTAGTGAATGAAAAGTTAATCAAATTAAGCAAACTGTAGTTGTGAGTAATCAGAGGTATCCATGTTTGCACATAGTTTCCCATATGCAAAGAAATGTTTGAGCAGATTGCTATTTGTTTTGTTCTCTATGCTAGTTTTAGGATTCTCCCATAAAGAAATTCAGTTACAATATTTGTAATTAAGACAAGAAACCATATTCATTTGGGGGAAGCAGATCGAAGATGAGGGTTAACCACATTTAAAAAGAGAAGCTAGATTAAAAAAAATCCAAAAGATAAAAAATTCATTTAAGATATTTAAAATTAGCAAGCAAAGACAGGTTATTACAATTCTAATTATACACAAAGTGTATCTGAAAATTAGACATTTTTTCAAAAAATAATTAAGGGTTGTAACAGCTGCATTACTACTGATGCCATCTCAAGTTTCCTTTACAGCATTTAAGAGCACTATCTTAGACAAATCTTTTACTTTTTTTGTCAGCATAACTGTTAGTGATGTCGACTCTCTACCCATCGCAGAACATGTGACCGACTGATGCTTTATCTTACAGCATTTGATTTGTTTTATAAGAAGGTACATTAATTCATAATTAAAGCATTTAAAAGTCATCTTGATATTGTTCAGTTTCTCTGTGTAACAGATAGGTTTTCAGAAACTCATTTATTTATAGGAATAAACACCCTATAAAATGATCCAGGGACACCTGAACGATATATGGCAAAAAATCACTAACCACAGGAGTTTATTTCTAATTTTGTCCTTTCAGTTTAGTAAGTTTTTAGAAGCAGGAACTGTTTTGCATTATAAGCTCACAGAAAAGTACTAGAGCTGTGACATGCTAACACACCTTTGTGGAAATGAAATGAAACTACTGAATAGCACTTCACCTTTGTAGGTTACCCTAAGTAGAAACAGTACATCACGAACAAAGTGCATACAGCACACATCTAGTTGATATTACTGATCCAAAATTAATAGAAAGTTACTTGCTTACCTGTCTGACACAGCATGCCTCAGCCATACATGCAAATTATTGTATTCACATAACTTTAAAAAATACATCTTCATTACCCAGAATAAGCATTTGAAAGGCAAATATGCATGCATAGCATTATAACATTCATACCATGGTACTTTGTTCTAAAATTACAGAATCCATGAACAGCACTTCAATCTAAGAAATAGTTCACTGAAATGTCTGAATCTGTTGATTTCTTTAAGAAACTGAAACATTCAAAAAAATGTCTAATTTAGCATCTAAAGAAATTTTGCAATACATATTCAAGACTTAATAAATTATCTCCATGATTTCAAGTGAAAATTTTGTTTTATAAAGAATTGAGAAGTGCGACCTTACTTCTCGCTGCTAATGTAAAGAAAAATATATGCATGTATCTGTCTTTCACAACATGCATTCTCTCTTTATGACTATACACTGTGCAAGTACCTGAAAGGTATTAAAGATAGCATAGATTTTGTTAAGGGTACCGTTTACGAAGGAAACATAGGATATTCTTTCTTTTCATTACAAAATCATCTCCACACACTGCAAAGACTTAATTTTATGCAATTTGAAAAAATCCTATTCCTACTGAAGTCAATAGCAATTTAGACATTGACTTCAAAGGGGTCCCAATTTTCATCTTGCAAGAAGACAAGTTAATTTATGTGACATCACTTCTAGTTTATAGAAGTTAAGTCTTTGCATGCTTCTCTTATACAGATTTTAATAATCTTTTACTGCTGGTATTATTGCCACCAAATGTGGTTTACATTTTGACGGTAAAAATACGGAGCAAAAGAAGAATAACTAATTTCTTTTCAGCATTTCAAATAATCAAATGCCTGGAAAGAAAGCAAGTGGAAAAAATATTGGTTTGCCTTGGATAGTTCAAGCTACACAGTTCATTCTCAATTTCCTCTGACTAAAACAATGTCAGTGAGAATTGAAGGCACTCAATATGTTCAGGATCTAAATCAACTGAAATAATACTCCTAAGACAAATAATGATCTTTAGTAGCAGACCATCATGAAGCTGTACATATATTTATCTACATTGCACAAGGGTCACAGACATTAACTGGATGATCTACAGCTTGGGAATGTGCACATCTCATGTCTGATTCTCAATTAAGGCCTAAAATCTCTCAATTTATGGCTATTCATGGATTATAATAAAACAGCCTGCTTTAGATACCACAGTTATCTGCAGAGCAACAAGACAGTTATGAGACTTCAACAAGGCAAATTTATAGAATCATCTTCAACTTCCAGTGGTCAAATATTTATTAGCAGTAAATGAGGTCTTACCTGTCACTGTAGGCAGCTGCAGTGGCAGTGGCAGGCTGGGCATACCGGTAGGCAGCATAACCACCCTGAAACACAAACTTATGCTCTAACTGGATTGCTTCAGCACCTTAAATAATATTTTGCAAAATTTAGCAACAACTCAAAGACCACTGTCATGCTGTAAGTTCGGTTAAGGGGTTAAATACATAGGAAATATGTCAGTGAATCATTAAGGAAAATTTATCACTGCAAACTTGTACTTGTTAAGATTTGTCCCAGAGATCAGGAGAAAGCAATGAACTGTATTCATCAACATGAGTATTTTTACAATACAGTACTATATTTTTCCACAAGTTTTCAAGTAGCAATTGTTCTTCTGAGTGAGGTGTATGTATATTAATATAGGAATGCTGAACTTAAAAGAAAACGCAGCTAATAATCAATTGTTTTTGTACAAAATATGATTTATCACGTCTGATTGAATAAACCTATGAATTTGTGCACTCAATTAACACTTAATGTTACATAGGTCTCCAATTTATACATAAAATTATACTGAAGAAGAAAAATTCTCTTCTTCCATGAATTAACATTCAGTTGTATGTAACAGTAATTGCAGATGTTCAATTAAGCAAACAGGACAAACAAACACACATTTGAAAGGAATTGTGTGCAGTGATGCATTGATTATCAAACTGTGAAAACAGCAGAGCTTCCTGTTCAATGGACCACGGTGTTATATCAACCATTTCAAAATGATCTCAGCATGCCAATTAACAAACACAGGCCAGTCTCCACAGATAACACAAACACGATTTACGTCCCAATTAGAATTCAATACCCCATAATCCTCTGGGACAGGGGACTTTTGTATTTCCCTTCCCACCTTCCCCCACCTTAACAAAGAGTGAATGAGAAAGTATCAGATCACTTAGCTTTGAATAAAATTCACTCTTTTGCTAAAGTGTTTGCTTTAATGGATTGACTTTTTCTTTTTTTTTTTTTTTTTTTTTTTTTTTTTCTCGGAAGGCTGCATTCACACAAGGTATTAGGCTGAAGCATGAAGAATAGGCTATGATGTGTCAACCTTTACTGTAACAGTAGTACATTTTTACTCCAGGAACTTTTGTAGGTTTCCATTTTTATTTTATAAATAAAAAATCATTCTTTTCAGAAAAGCAATTTCAATTACTTTTACAAGCTATTTCCCTTTCTACTACTTTGCTAAGCAGAATCACTTTCATCCCTAACACATGTAAACCTTTGCTGTTTGAAGATTTGGAGCAGGTTGGTTTTGATAATCAATCACTCAGCTGATAATGCCACATCACTCTAAGAATAAACATATGTTTTACATATACTGACAGCTCATTAGAAATTATAGGCTTTCAATTGTCAACTTACTGGCGGAAAATTCTTTCAGATTTTTTCAAGTGCTCACACAGAGAAAATCGTACATTTACCTCACCACCCCTGGTCAGCTCCCTGCCAGCAGTAATTGTGTCATACAACCACTGGAATAAGGCAGGTGCTTTCATAATACTATATATGCTCTTTCTTTTGCAGCAAGCTGCTTCTCTGTGCAAGCACAGAAGCACTGAGATGAAATACTTTCTCATTTCAGATCATTTGATTTTTATAAACCAATAGAAGGCTATTACTGTCAAAAATGTATAATAGGCACATATTGCTTGCAGGTATGTGCATACAGGCAATCAGATGTCAAATAATGTCACCAAGTGCAAACTGAGCCAGTAAACAGTGAGGCAGAGAGATGATAATGTGAGTTGCACACTTGGTCTGGCTTCTGCTACAAGGAGAAAAGTGAGAGATTATACAAATTTATCTCCCCTCCTGGTTTTTGAGTGCTAAATATAGCACCTTATTCTCTTTGGTTTTCCTTTCCCACCCCCTACCCCCCAATGCTGGTATGAGGGAGTAGAAATAATAAAGAAGATAATAAACTTCTTTTCATGACCCAGTCCTGAAAATGTACAGCAGACTGAAAGTCATTCTGCTGTATGACATGATTCTGTTCGTCACATGTATGAGCCCTTCGCTTCTCCTGTAGTCCATTTCTAAAACCCCTTATTTAAATGTGAGAGCCACTTCATTTCAATCCAACTATGGACATAACGACTCCCACAGCAGCACGGAATAGCGATTGGGCTACCAGTAGAGGTATCAATGTTTCAGTGTTCTTAATCAGACAAAAATGAGACAGGCTGTTCAGACACTGGCTGGTCTGTGAGGATTGGTTTTCTTTCTTTTATTTAACTACCACTAAAAATTGGTCAGTCTGTGAAGATGGACCCTATCTTCCTCCCTAAATATCAGAGTTACATTCCTTTTATTCTTACATTTTGATTTGCTTTCATCAAAGAATTGCTGCTGAACAATGAAGCTCAACTCTGAACTTTATTAAGATGCTCTGAATTCAACAGTCAGTATGACATTTGTGAGAGTCCTGGAAAGACTGAGTCTAAAGCAATAAAAATAAAAAGAGAACAAAGTTATTGAATTTGTCTGAATTCTTTGGAGAATTAAAATGCAGGATGCTTCTGGTTATCAGGAAAACCATAACTCCCTACCAGCCCATGTGATGATTTATATTTTTAACATAAATGATCATATAATTAGACATAAACATATTCTTAAGCAAATTATTTTTATGGGGTTTGCGTTCTGCGGTTTTGGTATGAAGTTTTCATACAGTTTTAACTTCAGATGATTTATCATTGCAGCAACAAAATACTTTAAGGTACCCTTTATATTGGGAATCAGGATGGGAATCTGATTCAAACCCCTGAACTCTCGGCCATGACAAATTCTCCTCTACAATTTTTCTCTAATTTTGAACTTGGCTGATATCTTAGATGAAGAATACACTAGTAATATTCACTACATATACATCTCGAGTAATATATTAACTATTTCTCTTCATGCCTTAGACTATATTGCAAAATAAAATACTTAAAAATATGTATTAATTACAAAATAATAAATAACAATTTTCAGTTTCTATGTTTCAGAAATGGATTAGGAATGCTTTTATCCCCCCTCACTCTATACATTCAAACAGAAAGTACCTGACTGTTCTGATTTAATTTATTATTATTAGGAAATATGGAAAGTATGTTAAGAAACATATGGGAAATAGGAAAAATGGGGAGGGACTCCACCAGGGAGTGTGGGGATAGGATGAGGGGTAATGGTTTTAAACTGACAGAGGGCAGATTTAGATGAGGTGTAAGGCAGAAATCCTTCCCTGTGCGTGGGGTGAGGCGCTGGCCCAGGCTGCCCAGAGCAGCTGTGGCTGCCCCCTCCCTGGAAGGGTTCAAGGCCAGGTTGGACGGGGCTGGGAGCCCCCTGGGCTGGGGGAAGGGGGCCCTGCCCCGGGCAGGGCGTGGGACTGGGGGGGCTTTGAGGTCCCTTCCCACCCAAACCAATCCAATTCTATGATTATTTTGAAAATTCAGCTGAAATAATAAATTCAGCTAAAATAATTTAAAAATGTCGACTCTCTTATTTGTGTTCCCATATTTGCTACTTCAAAACCAATGATAACAGTGTTACATCAGCTTGTCTTCAAAAATTAGAGTCAATACACTCACAGTCTGAATATGGAAATATATCTCACTGGCATCAAATTCTGAATGGGACACAACAGTAACTGTTGTATTTCATGGGATATGAAGAATATCTGTGATTTTGTTATAGAATCTGGAAAATAAAATGCAACTGGTAGGCTATTCTTATCATTTATACACACAGAATCCATTTTCTCACATAATTATTTGGATATTAGTATGATTTGTACAAGAGTCTACATTCATCATAATGAGTTTTTTTTCCATCAGTCAGTATGTCATACCTGTGGTAATTTATTGCCATACACAGGCTCTTGCAATACTGCTCTATAAAGAAACAGAAATGTAATGATTTGTATAAGTAAGGAAAGAAGGATGGAAAGAAAGATGTAAGGAAGGAATTTAGACAAATTCCAGAGCCACTGATTACAACTGTCCTTTCAATGTTTTATACATCTCTGTGGCTCAGACAAATTGTAAAAGAGCAGTAGGATCCATCAAAGATCAGTAGCCAAGTGTTAAACAGAAATCTTAATCAATTTCAGATAGAAATCACAGAAATTTTAGATAAGATGTGATAAAATGGAAATGAACAGAAAATCAAATGCATCTGAATTTTTAAATAGTCTGTTTCTCTGTAGTCAGAATAATTTCCACAAAAACAAGTTATACAAATGCACATGCATAAATTACAAACCCATGTATACATGTGTGCACCTCCTTCTGAAATACCTAAATTACGTTTTTTATCTTGATCTCAGATGTACTGTTTACTGTAGATACAGATAAACTAAGTGGGTCTAAATCATTGATACTTTGTTAGTTTTTCCTCTTACTAATCTATTCAATATTCTATGTGAATGTTGAGAATTTTTTTCCGCAATTTTTAGTTCTTATACATCCTTTCACTCAAGGTACTCGAAGTATTTTTTGAACATAAATTAATCAAGGTTCAATATCTTCTCTAGTATTGAGAATTATACCTGCCTTATAAGCTACAAATAGAGGAATGGGATTAAAAATGGCATGAATTATACTCAAATCCTGGAGAATATAGAAAGTAGTAGTCAGTTCCTCTTCCTCCACTCATATGATGCTGAAGTTTAAACAGTATTTATTCTGCTCACAGAGTAAAGCTTTGACTGGGAAAATTAAAAATAAAATATCCACCACCTCTTTGTGCTGGCTTAACTTCTGAAACAGGCCTATGTGAAAGGTTCATGTTATTTCTATATTGTGTTAGCCAAGGTATCTGTTGCCTCAGAGAAGCTCTTGGTAATATATTCAAACTGGCAGCACCTGTATTAATTCCAACCAAATACAATAAACAGGACGGATCTAGTATTTTTTTGAATGCACTCTTTGTATCGCAAATAAAGATCAGAGAGATTAAAAGACATTTCATCATTAGATCTCAAAACTTTTGAAAAGGTATCACGGAGTGTTCCAGCACATAGAATACTAGGAGGAACAGCCCAATGCTCCTCGGGGACTGTTTTGCCCTTGGAAAAGTCATTTCTCCATATCTCATTCTGTTTCTGTGAGTCACAGGAAATGGCACATCCTCCATTAAAAAACACAAAAATCTTTGGTACTTAAAAGAAAAACTTCATTGCTAACTGCATATCCTTGCTTTTCACATTAGAACAGCATCTGTCAGGGTATCTGATTGAATCAATAGACTTCTACCTTGTATCAAGGGAATGTTTCTTAGATAATTATATCTGCTTTTTGCTTTGGAAATAAATATGTGCTCCACCCTCAAAACTATCCTACCTTTGAGCTAAAGGTGATGGCAGTAGCTACTGATAATGTCAGTCCATACCCCTGATTATGAAAGTATGTTTTATTCTTGATTGGCAGCTCAGAAAAAAATCTGAAACCTATGTACTTATATGTTGTTGTGGACTCTCACCAGTTGCAGTATTACAAGTCCAGAATCCTGAGAACAGGTTAGAAAATCTTGCTGTGAACAGTAAGACTGACTAATGTATGTGGTTAAATTGCATTACCAAGGGACTTCTGAAGCTGGTAATGACAGAGTTCGGATGTTTCTCATATTTCTTAGCCTTCCCACATTTTAGGTGTGGATTGAAGACTGACATGTTCTGGAAACATTCTTTATGACAACGGTAAAAATACAAAAAACAAACAAACAAAAAAAACCACCCAGATTTAAGATAAAGCAGAGCAACACTGTAGACCTATTATTCTAACTGCATATTTCTGTGTCACTATTTTTGCTTCATTTTCTGGACTGTATTTTCTTATTTTCACAGGTGTCAATCTTCATCTAGGAACCTCTATATTTGCTGGCAGGCAACCTTAATTCTCTTTTAATGACTTTTTCTCTTAGTGAATCAATACTTAATTTTAAAAGGTCGTCTTTACTTCCTAATCATCTCCTTTATTTTTCCTACTCACAGGCACATTTAAAAAGGAATTCAATAGCTTGCCTATTTCAGAAGCATTATTACATTCCATATAGAACTATATGAAATATAGAATATATTACATTATATCTAGAATGATGGCTGTTGATTTTTCATTTTAGACCACACTTTCAACCTATTTTTACATTCCTATTGTCTTCTATTCCTCTGGTTAGTATTAAGCAACTGTGGCTATTTCCTGTTCTTGGTTCACCCTGTGGACTTTACCCAACCAGTATCTCTCTGTGTCTTCCCTCCTTCCTTTCCACAAAATCTAGTCATCAAAGGCTGTATTGATAGCTAGTTATGATTAGCATGGTCCATATTACTGTTGGTACTTAATGTAATCATATCAGAATGACACTTACTTTGAAATACTTCTTAATGCATATTTTTGGTCTGGCTTTTCAGTACTGTGTTCCTTTTGTTATGCTTTCTGTGGTATTTTAAAGGTTCCTTTCACTCCAATCTACTATTAAAACCTGTATTGTTTAATCTTTTTTTCACCTTTTTTTCATAAAGCATTTGTTCTTTCACAAAGCTTCAGCTCTGCACTTAAAATGAAAAGCTGAGTAGACATGTGATAATCAACTGGGATTTAATAAATAACTTGGTCTACTGCAAACTCACACACTAAGAACTAATACACTGCGAATTGTGAGGTTTCTTTTGATTTATGCCAGTTCTCTCTCTATCTCTCTGTCCCTCCTCTGCAAAATATTTTATATGCAAGAAAGAGCAAATGTGAAGAAAAATTAATTATGAAATAAGAAGCTCTGTACATTATAAAAAAAAATAAACAAATTTCCAGAAGAGTGTTGTAATTATGTCAACTGCTGTAAAGGTAAACATTCTGCTGCATTAAGAGAACTAAGAAATACAACCAGAAATACAAGGCTACAACTGAGTGAAAACCAATGCACCAGTATAGTTATTCCATTTTCTAATGCACATTACTATTTCAGACAACAAAACTGAGGCTATACTATAAATTAGTAATTTATTCAGTATCGTCCTCACTAAAAACACTTTCCATTTAGAAACAAAATGTTAAAGTCTGTAAGAGGGTGTGAGGCCATGTAAAAAAAATATTGTTAATCACCAAAAGAAATATTCTTGTTTTTCAGTAGCAGTGGTTCCAAAACTACGAACTGTTACTTTAACATTTAGTTTCACCTATACTATCACATTAAGTAATCCTGAGAAAGATGTCTTGTTGCCTTTCAGATTTTCAGGTTGGTAAACTAAGGAAAATGGATGTCATATTCTTTTGACAGTTTGAAGAAATACGAAAATTGGAAACCACACTTGAAGAAATTCAACACTGTACCATGTATCTTATACAGTTCAGAAATTCAGCAGCAATGTGTTCAGGTGAGATTAGAGCAGCATACTACACTTGAGTAAGCATTTGGCAAATGGGTGATTCTCATGTGTTGTAAACAATATGTTACTGATAACATTGCTAAGTATATAAGTACATAAGGAGAGAATTTTAACCTGTGCTAATTTATTTTAAATATATTTTCAATCCACACAAATGAATTTTCAGATAAGTATCAGCCTCTCTCTGCCTTTATTAGAAAAACAAAACCTGCTTCATCCATATATTCAAATTGTTTTCCTTCTTTATAAAAAACTTATTAAAAAAAATCTCCATTCCCTTGGAAATAGTTCTAAAAGATTGCTGATAATAAATACAAGGAATATTTTCTAGCACTACCTATTGAATTTTTAATATTCATACCAATTTAAACTCACCCATCTCTTTGTAGCTCAACAGAGATAGTACAACAAAAGTACAAGTAGGTTAGAGAAAGTTGTCTAGTGAAATAAAGATGATACCTGTAACTTATGGACAGACTGCCTTGTCAAAATAATAAGAAATGTGAAAGATTACAGGAGTACCAGTAAAATATTTTACATCTACACATAGGGTATAAGAATTAATTATTTTGAAAGAGTGCAATTCATTCTCAACCACCTGAAACCTCTTACATACTCAGACATAAGTAGCCTCTTTGGCATTCAAGGTAAAAGCTTCAGTATTGGTAAGAAACTTAAAAAAATTATATAAAAGGAAATTGATGACCAATGAGGTGAAGTTGGTAATGATGGATCCAGGGCTATAAATCCTTACTAACAAATATAATGGCTAACAAATATAACTACTTGTTATATCTTGAGTGGTTCATTACATAAATAAGTGGATTTTAAAAGAGCAGATGGAAGTCTACTCAGATTACTGACAATACCTATCCATATCTTAAATTTACTATGTAATTAAGCTCTGCTATCACTATGGCATTTAAGTATATCCAATGTTGCCTGGATTTAGGAAATCTATACCTCTCCATAAAGTATTTTCATACTTCAGGTATTAATAATACTCAGCTTGCCTTGATTTTTAAAACAAGCTTTTGGGGATTTGTAGAAGCATGTTTCTGTTTTGTTTTTATTTTTTTTCCTTTGAACTTCAGTTTTGAAGGGAGTTGCCCTTCCACACACTCGCACACATTTTTCACATCTTTTTGCATTCTCTCAGCATTTGATTGAAGAGTTAATTCAGCTCCACTGAACAATGATAGATGTAATGAACAGAAAGGTCTTCCAATGTGAGAGATATTCTTTTCAATTCTTTCTGACAGGCAAGGGATGGCAAATAGACAAAACAGAGTCAAGCTAGGCAGCAAACTTGTAAAAAGGATGACTCTGGTAATGTACAAGGACAGCATGCACATCAATGAATACTTACATAAATGTCTGCACCATAAAATCCATCCTGGTATACAACACTGCAAGGATGCACACACAAAGAAAAACATCCATATTAGTGCATTTCCACATGCAAATGCCACCAACCCCTGCACAGCTGAGGTTAGTCTTGTCACAAGAACAGAGGGAGCAGGGAAGGAAGGCACTCTTCACATTGGTTAAGGAGGTTGGTAGTAATTATCAGAAGTGAAACTGTACCAAATTCAACATCTTAAAAAGTATGCCAAATGCTTAGTCAAAGAGAGGCAAAGCACGTCAGAACTGGAAAATACTTTGGAGAACGTTTGAGGGGTGGGATGTTTCTTCTTTTTTAGGAAACCACATATTGGCAGCATTTTTTCTATAAAAAATTTCAGTGGGCCAATGCTACAATCAGTTTTAACATTTTAACAAAATGCTACCTCTTGAACTACTACTTTGTTGTCCTGGAATTATGTCAACTCTCTGAAACAAAGCATAATTGTCATTACTTAGATGGAAAACAAAACACAGCATCAGTTTATATGATGAGAGGAATGTGTGAAATAATCATACTGGTGGTATTATACCCATTGGGTCAAATCTCAATGCCTCAGTGTACACAGAGAACATACATAGGTACTGCATTGTTGGCTTGATACACATTTCTGATAGTGACAACAGGTCTGTTAAGAATGTCATGGCGTTATTCTTATAAAAAAAAAAAAAAAAAGTATTAACCTTCCTCACTTTATCATTTTACAACTTTGGCAAACATGCCAATGGTTCTGAGCTCCCCTGCAGTTTTGGTTGGATATATTACTACCTCTTATCTGCAAAAATGTAGTCTTGTTATATTGCTGTTAACAGTTTACTAAGAGACTGCTGTATTACAGCTAAGATAAATCATCAGTATAAATAGTTCAAATTTTAGATTCTAAACCCTTCAGGATAAATGACACAGTATGACAAAGATGGTTTAAATGATTACACTAAATAAAACTGGAAATACACAACAGTGGCTTACCAACTACACACATTACATAAGTCCTGCAATTTTACATTCATTTAGCAGTTCTGCAACTTAAAATGGGTATTTCCAATATCAGAATCTACACAAGCTATTTTGAGAGCTAAATATGAGAGCACACAATAGGTTTTTTACAACAATATTTTCAATTTAGGAATACCATTATCTGAGAATAATAGTTATTACCAAGTTGCTAGCCTAAGTTGTTTTGCAATTCCAACAAGAATTTTCATGTCAGAAACACAGCTGATCTATTGAGGTCAATGACCAAAACCCAGAGGGCTGAGCCGGTATGTGTCTAAGTCAGAATCACTTGAGAAAATCATAAATATGCATACATGCACACAAACCACATTTATAAAAACCATACTGATGATAAAAGTTTGCTATGGAATAATAAGGTGTGAAAACTCGGCTCTGCCTAGATTAGTGTCTTACATTTGCTTCAGTAAAGTCAGACCTTTACTCATGTATTTTTCTATTTATTATGTCTGCAGAAGAAAATATGCCAAATCTGGTCTGCATTAGTAGCTTTCTATTTACATTGTTGCGTACCTTTACTTTTGGCTTTGATTATTTTAAAACATTACATGTTTTTCTTATACTGTTTGCACGTAAGAAATAAAGCATTCCACATGACTGTGAGGTAGAAGTACACAGTTATGAACAACATGGAAGGAGTTTTATGAGATGATACACAAATAATACAAAGTCTACTGAAGATGGAGGCCCCACGACCACAACCCTCAGTTCCTCATATCCCTGTGCCACCTGTGCTGGGAAGAGGTGGAGGAGTTGGGAATGAAGGAATGAAGTTGAACCTGGAAGAAGGGGCAGAGAAGGAAGGAAGGTGTTTTAGATTCTGTCTTTGTTTCTAAACCATCCAACTGCCTCTTAATAGGCAATAAACTAAATTAATTTTCAAGTGAAGTCTGTTTTGCCTGTGATGGTAATTGGTAAGCAGTCTCCCTGTCTTTATCTCAAGCCAAGAGCTTTTCATCTTTCTCCCCCTATACTCTTGAGGAGGGGGAATGAGAGCGCAGCTGGGTGAGCATCTGGCAGCCTGCCATGGTCAACCGTCCACAGCACATTAAAACATATTACTTTCAATTATTATAAAACATTGCTATTCAGAAAAGAATGCTTCTGAGAGAATATATGTCAGAAAGGGGACCTTTTTCTCTTCCTCCTCTTGGTGATCCGTGGCTATACAGCGAAGATATCGCAAGATGAATAAGGGCCGATACTTTTTTAATTCCCAAGTGCAGCTGGCTGTAGGCTTGGATAGGTTACTTCATTCACCTAGGCCTTCCTTTTACATATAACACTTAGTCTTGCACAGACAGAAACTTACTTTGAATTCTAAATATGCAACTGCTTGACAAATATTATACCAAAGGAAGTACCCAACACTAAAATGAGACAGGAAGGCATGACCCCATCATTAAACATGTTTAGTCTTAAGATGAAGTGGCAGAATCAGGCAAATAAGTGTAACACTCCCAAGCAGGACATGCACTATGAAAAGATAACAGCTGATTTTGTCATTTCCTCCACATAGTCTTGTAGTACTATAGTGATGTTAAATACGAAACCTTCTGCTTCTTCTGAAGTTTGAAGAAAAGTAATTCCTCACACTTTCATAGATTTTTCAGATAACATATTCTCTATTCACTGTCCTTGTCATTCCTTGACTCCTATGACTGAATCTTACCAAAGGAGTCAAATGTATTTTCTAACAGCACCCTTCATCAGAAGGACAAAGTGCAAAAAACCAAGAGCTATATTTTGCTCTTGTGCTTTTCCTTCCTCCAGTATATAATTTTCGAAAGGGTAATTTTCTTAGCTTATCATCCCCTTTTCTCTCCCTATGAAGCTGTAAGCAGAGAACAGATGATAAGTCTCAAGCATGGGAAGAGAGCGAATGTATCACACATGGGCCCATCTCACCACAGCTCCTTTTACACTTTACATTCAAAAAATTGTCTTGTCAGACAGATAAACCTTGAGTTCCTTGTAAACCAACACAGGGTCTGGAAATATCCATGTTACTGAAATCTGAATTACTTCACCCAGGAATAGATGATATGTTAATGTGCAACCTGGAGGCATTAAATAAGAACAACACATTTGGAGGATTTATTCAGTTGTATTTTATGATCTTATTGTGCTAAGGAAAACTCAGACAAGAGAGAAGTCTGATTTAATAAGAAAACGTGCATCTAAATAACATCCTATGTGGCAATCATTTCCTGAAATTATTTTTCTATAAATATGTAACTATTTTCTCACCAACTATTATACATCTGCTTTGCATGCTTTTAGCTGCTTTACTTTTGTCTCCGTGTCTTATAATAATTTTTTGTAACTATATTAAGACAAACTCTTTACTAGTTTGGATTTCACCTTTATAATATCCTGGGAGGATCACATCTGTCTTCATTATCATTTTTCTATCCTCATCTTTCAAAAGGATTGGGTTGAATAATCTATTGATGACATAAGATGACAGTTCTTGACTGCAAAAACCTCAGTTCAGTAACTTCAGAGCAGCTGAGTATATATGGCCCTCAGCCATACACACAATCTGCCCAAGTTAACATAAATAACCCAAGGCAGATTAAGTGTGTGGAGTGATTGATTCAGTGTAACAAATGGGCATTACAATCATGATTTCATTAATTCCAATAGGAATAATGGTTATAGTTCACTATTTCTCCTCCATCACAACAGAAAGAAGCACCTGAGGAATGAAATTTCTCTGCTTTTTGATTTCTGGTAGGGTTGCCTTCACTGTCCTGCACATATTTTCCAGCTTTTGGTCTCAGAAAACACTTTTTATATGAAACCTTTTATACGCAGCCATAAAACAAATAAAGGAAGAGATGCAAGTACAACCTTATTTAAAATAAACCAAAGAAAAGACTAAGAATTAAAGTAACACCTTTAAACACTCTCCTAACACAACTTTCACTGTTGTAAATATGGAACTAAAACTCTTGAATGAGATTGTTTCAACTTTTTAGAGTGTTCTCTAATTCCAGGTTATTGTCTTTCCAGTTTCAACATTTTCTGCCAGGAAGAAGTTATATTATTTGCTTTGGAAAATTAATTGAGGGCATTGCTGCAGAGAACAAAGCTGGAAGACATAAGTCACTGTTTGCTGGCAAAACACCTTTTTTGTTCTAACAGTTGCACATATATACATAGCACAGAGTCCAAAGTAAAAAGAAGTTTCTGTGAGTCCAAAGACGCATTGGAAAAAAACGTAACTACTGTAGTAGATGTAATGGCTTATATTAAATATCCTTCTTTCTTATATTCAGAATAAGGTGTTGAAACCAAGGCTTCTTTTTAATTTTGAATCAGTTAGAAAGTAATACTTCAAAACAATTATTTTAACAAAGAGGAAGAGTTTCTGGCTAGTCTCTGTTACTCCTCCCCCACCCTCCCCAAATTCAAAATTTTATTTAGGGTTGGTTTTGTTTTGTTTTTTAATTTATTCTTTTCAAAGACAATTTAGTTCAGGAGATACTACTATCTCCTGTTTTCCCGGGAAAGACACCAGAAGTAGACACAGACTAAAAGCTAATTCTCTCTTAGCTTCATCAGAACTGGAAGTATTGGAGAGGAAATGTGAAGACAAAGTCATCACACACTATAGTTGTGAAGAACTTGAGGCAAATGATGCTGGAATAGTAGGGCTTCCCATTAGTTTTATTAATAGTGCTATCTACTACTACTATTTGCTCTACTACAAGATACGCGGTGACACTGGCTTTTTTGCAGCAGTATAAAGTTGGAGAGTCATATTCATGATGTCTTACTATTTGGCAAATGAATTTCAAGCATGTTGAGGTTCTAGTTGCTGCAGAGTTCAAGAGCAATTACAGGTATCAAAAACAGTTCACCTGCTTTTGGCAGTTTGCCAAAGAGAACAAAAACTGTTTCTTTCTCCTTTCCTTTTGGCAGTGTAGATACTGCCAACTGCATCTAAAATCTGTCATACGAGTACCATTACTAGTAGATTCTGCTTCTTACACCATTAGTAGGCACTTTGTTAATAACATAGATAATCCCAGAAAGACACAGGTCAAACCAAAAAGACACTGTTTTTTATATTGATGTCTTTTTTTTTTTTTAATAATTTAAAAATTAATTTGTACAAAATACTGTCTACTACCCAGAGAAAAGCCTGCAAGAAAGGTCAAAGAAGCAGTAAGCTCAAATCCTCCCACATGGAGGCTGTCCCAAGAAAGAAGGTATGAAAAGAATTTAGTCTGCTTATAAAGGTAACTGCTTTGCTCCTCAACTGAGTCACCAGTCTTGCTGTGAGGTTCCTGGAGAGCCCCCCGAGATCCACAGGCAGTAGCTGCTAGCTCCACAGCTACCTTCTCCCCTGCTGACAGGCTCGGACCCCCGTGCACCGCTCACGCCATACACAACACAACCAGCTCTTGCTTCTCTCCCTTCTGCAGCACAGTGCTGAAAGCTAAAGGTCTTCACGCAGTGTAGATCTCCAAACTCTTAAATTTCAGCATTCAGTTTTCTCACACAAATGAAGCGTTACTCTCAGTTTCAGTAGGTTTTTATGGTACATAAATAAATTATATATATGAAGTTACGAGTAAGCTGCACATTGTAGTATTTCAAGGTACTAGAAATGATACCACAGATGCTAAAAATGAAGTATCTTCCATGAGCTAATAAACAAGATGCTGTCTCAAGAAATTAGTGAAATGCCTCACTTGCAAGTAAAGGACCCATTAATTATTTAGGTAGTGCTACATATCCCATGAACACTGATTTCATTTTTAAATGACACATTTTAAAGCCTGTGTGCTGTTCTTTGATTTATAAGAAAACAATGGCCTTAAATCAACAATTTTTCTCAGACCTAGCAAAGCATGCCATATTTGCTGTTTCCCAGTAACTGTGAGGCACAGCGAAAGAGAGCTGTGCATATGAACCACACTAACTTGTTTTGCATAATGGCCACAAGATCTGGATTTCCTTACAGCACGGGACTCATTGCCATTTCTTAACTTAATTGATAAACAGTTCCTAAGAGAAGGTCACAGTCAGTATCAAACAGGACACCAGTGAACAAGAACAACTACAGATTCAAGGCAGACTGAATAGAAGAGGCTTTTGTTGCAGAGCAGGTATTCCTCAGACAGTGCTGCAGAGATGAACACTAGTAAGCAGCATGTCAGACTAGTCTAAGAAATATATGTTCTTAGCTTTACAGTTGATTTCCAAGTTTAAAGCAAAATTATTCAGTTTCAGTTCCAAAACTGAACTGTGAAGAAGATTATTTCAGATCAGTTAGTATATTTTATTTCAGTAAAAGCTTTCCAGGGTTGATGAAATAAGAGAAATTAAAAAGGTAATTTCAAACTTCAGCTTTATATTTTACACTTATATGTGGGTGTTTTTTTTAAAAAAGAAAAGTAATATTTTTCTAACTAAACATTGCTGGAATGTAATGTAAATTTATAATTAAAATTTTATCCATCATTATACAAAATAAATGTCTTTTTTATTATTATTATTAAAACTATTTTAGTATGAACCTGTTTGCTTGGCTCTAAGGCTGGGCTTCATCCTTGAGTGAAAAATGAGAAATTGCTACAAAATGAATTGTGAAAGACCATTCAAAGTTTTTTCCATTTTTCGTAACAACAAATGGTATTCTAAGTTGTTTGCTACCTTCTGTAAGTTGATTCATTCTTTGTGATCTCTTTATTATCTCTGTAATTTTCCTTGACTCCTACTCCCAGTGTGATTGAAAACCACATTCTTAGAATTTATTTTCATTGATTAAGGACTTTTTCTGATGAAAATTCATTTTTCCTGCTTTGATAGGTCAAAGTACATAATAGGTGAGCACAGAACAAAGCATAGCAAAAAGAAACTCCAAACTGTAGTATTGTATCAATAAAGTTACTAGCACAAGATCTAATACACAAGGCCGAAGAAATACTTTCAGAATAAAGCTTTATTAATCCAACTGGGGAGCAGTGCAACAGAGGTATATATTATTTCTGCACTGATCCAGGAATTACAAAAATTGGAAATTTGTTTTGTGCACTGGAAAGTAGTGCCTTGTTATAAAGCATAGGTGGATGGTGAAAATGAAACCTGACAAATATGTGAACTGAGGTCTACCTAAGTTAAGATAAAGCTTACTAACTGAAAACTTCTGCAGAATCAAATTGAGACAGAAAACATTCTGACTGGCAAGGTGAGCCCTAGATCACCAAGGGTTCATCTCAGACAGCTGGAAGTCATCAGAAGAATGAGATGCGACTTCTTAATAATGCAATGCATGACTCCCCCTGAAGTCAGCTTTAAGGATGGGTCATGAAGGTAATAGGTGAGGTCTGTCCGACCTAACTGGCAAACCAGCCTGCAGAATGTCAGAGTGCTGAGCTGACCTCTTGGAGGCCAGCTCCAAAACAATGCTGAACCCGACTGCAGTGCACAACTTCTGTATTAATGTACAACAGGTGTCCGCAGTGCTTATACAGCTAACTTACTACCTAAAGATGCTGAAAGGAAGTAGTACAATTACATGAGAATATATAAGTATTACATTTGGAAAATTAATTCTTCCTACTGAGTCACTGTACTAACTAAACCATAGAAACGTATATAACACACACAGAGAACACCCACATGTGGCCCCTTAAAGAAAATTTATGTTACCTACTGGTCTGAAAGTATTTACTCATTTTGCAAATACGAACAAAAAAAAGGTATTGTCCAATTCAAAAACTTTATCACAGATAGCTGGTATGTATTTTCTTATATAACTTTATGACTTTGTATTAAACTAAGATCATATGTTCATAACCATGAAACTGGTAATAACCCATGTTGGTACCTTGATACATATTACACACTATGTTCAAATTTAAGAATTACTTTTTAGACTAAGTATAGATGGAAAGAGTCCACTTTATATCGACAGGTACAAATACCTGGACTAACTCTAAATGAGAGTCCTGGCTACAGCTGGATAACTTTGGTGGAACACCATCCTTGTCCAAAGGTAACTCAGGTGATCTTCAAAAATCATGGTGTCTTCCTACGGTGGTAGTAATACTATTTTGCTTAGTAATTAAAATTATTTTGCTGCTTAAACTACACAAAACACTAGGAAAAAAAAATAGAATACACTTTTAAAAATAACCCAATTCTGTGGCATCATTTCTATATTAATTTTAAGAACATCTTATTTCTCTGAGGTGATAACTGCCCAATGTGAAGGAATGGTCAAAGTGCCTGTCTTAAATATCCCTGAAAATTTAGCTCAATAGCTGGCTGACTAGATTAGCAAACTCGTCTAGAAAAAGACATGTATTTTGAATATTAGAACAAAGGTTTCATGAGAAACTGTGGCAACTAGTGAAGGCCACCCATCACGTACTGTAACAAAGTAGGAGGATGGGGTCTTGTGCTGCAAGCTCCCTTACAAGGGGACATCCACATTGAGAGCAGATGAGATGCTAAAAAGGACTCTAGCGAGGGTGGAGAGAGATCACCTTCACTCAAAAGACTTGGTAAACCCCTCCTGACCCTTTCTCAGAAAGATCTGGTTGCCCTACAGAGAGGTAGTGGCACACCTACCTCAAACTTTTATGACAAAATAGTATTCTGGCCTGGGATCTGCTAAGTTTTCTGAGTTTCCGAACTTCCGGATTTCTTAATAGCTAAAAATCTTTTGACAATGTTGGGGCTTTTAAATATTATATACAGCATACAAAACCTTCCTGTGTCAGCATTTAGAGAGGTACAGGAGAAATTGTTTCTTCCTTCTTTCCCTCAAAAATATACCTAGAAATAAACAAATCTTCTGAAATAACAGAAGATTACTGAGTTCCTAGAAATTATTACTTTGAATTTCTCACCTTTGTTCTTTAGTTTATTACTTGGTTTTAGTAAATGTAGGTCACTGACAATGAAATCTTAATGTATTATTTAAGCAAATGTACTGGAAAACGGCCCTGAGAGAAGCACCCCAGATTTCTATCACGGTAAAGATGTCAACGAGAAAAACTAAACACACTGCAATAAAATAAAATAAAAAAAAGAAATACACCACTAAGCCTTCAGGTCCAGAGACAACTTTTGGTGGATTATTTGAAGAAAAAGAAGTTAACTCGATCCAACCTCCTTAATAACCAGATGTTTGCAATCATCAAAAATATATCTTTAGCTGAAACAATTTCTCTGTTCCAAAGCATTCCGTTTCTAAGAGCATTTACATAACAATATGTGACATCTGAAATGCTTAAGGCCACCAACCATGGCAGTACAAATTACAGTCATTTTTCAATACTCCGTGCAAGGTGCACCACTTCCAGCACTGGGATTGGCTGCATGTTGCCGTGGTTTCTGCGGCGAGACACGATCAGCATGCACCACACTCACAAATAACGTGTAGCCTCTGGAGATGCATGCTAAGAGGTGAGAGAGGCCGATCTCCTTACCCGCCGTAGGCTGGAATGGGGGGGGGAGGGGCTGCTGCACGAAACGTGTTGTACACCGTGCGACCTCGGCCTCTTAGATGTGCACCTCTATAAGCAGCTGCTGCCGTTGCAGCAGGGTAGGGAAATCCTGGCACTGTGAAGAAAAAAAAGAGGAATGAATGTAAAATATTCAAACCGACCCAGTCAGTGTTTTAACACAAGGGTAATGTAGCAGCATGTTTATGCTTATATTAAAGCTTGCCTGTAAATGGATGAGGGAGTTGTCAAATAAGTAAATTATTAGTCTTTTAACCAGACGCCTCATCTTTTTACCCAAAATCTTTGTATGCAATCAGGAGACAGCAAACTGGGAATTTAGATGGCAGTACCACAAGTGGCTCTCATTCACTTAGAAGACACTATTAAAAATAATGTTGACTGTTTTAGCCAATACTGCTAGCAGGAGACTCTTGAGGTCCAAGTCACCCAGTTCAGGCTCAAATTTATAATGGCAGAGACTTCCATCACATTATTGGATCAATCTTCAGAAGTCAGCCTGCTTTGAGTGGAAGGAAGATGTTCAACCAGGTGATCTCCAGAGATCTAAATTACCCAGTGATTTACCACTCAAACAGAGTTTTACTTTTGTTCAAAAGTTGATTATTTACTGGGTCTTAATTGTGGACCAAGGGAAAGAAAGACAGAGCAAGAGTTTTCTCAGATTTTGGGGGTGGACCTAGATCATAACAGTACCCAATATTCCTTCAAAGGCAAGAGTTGTATAGTTTGGAATTATCTACCTGAATTCAGATAACATTCACACCCAAAAGAAACTATTTAGACAGATAACAGAGAAATTAATGCAGACATGCTTATATTGTCATTGCAACTAATATAAACATTAATTACCATTCCATGTGAGACTTGAAATATTTTAATCAGAAATTGAACAGTAATACAGTTCTACCTAAAGGTTTTCTTTTCTGTAAAGTGTCTCTCTTCATAAACTTTTTAATTGAAAAATAAAAAACTTTCCACTTTACTTTCTCTGCCATTTTTTTAACCAATACTTCATTACTTCATTTCTCCTTTGTACATATATTGCTGACCAATGTTAAAACAGGTAGTTTTGAGTGAATTCATCAGTGAGACAGAGAAAATAAAACCCAGCTCTGTTGACACTCAGGTTACTTCAGTTGTCCTTCACTGTGTTGAATTTTTTTCAATATGTAAATAAAAAAATAAAAAAAAAAATATTGCTTAGCAAACCCCTAATATGAAGCAAACAAATTGATGTAACAATGTATAAAGCAGCAAGTTTTTGAAGTCTGAAATACAAATTGATTTCAATCCACATTTGTCTTTCATCTCTTTTAGCATTAAATTTTAAAAGAAGTTGAATTTGAAGAAGAAAATTAAAAATTCACAACTTGTAGACATTACTGGCTGAATATATGAAGGAAAATCCTGTAATTATGGTGACTTGTATGTTATTGCCTTACTACTGTGGTTTTGGGGCTTTGCATGGTCCTACTCTCACTGACAAAAAGGTTATATGGTAATTCTGCAAAGGCTTACATGTCTGTGATACAACATAAAACCATCTTATGGCAATACAAATAAATTAAAACAGTTTTAAAAAGTGCAAATAACGTATTTCTCTCTCTGTGAAAAGAATGTGTGTCACAATCAGAATGATGAATTTACAGAACTCAATATACTGTTGATAACTTTGCAATCAACTGCATTTAAGGAGCCTTAAAGAGAGTCATGGAAAAAATTTTGTTTGGTGAAAAATGAACATATATATTTGGAATTCAGATACTGTAAGTACTTCTACATATGCAACATTGAATATTGAACAGTATAAATACAGTAGTGCTAGAATCATGACCTGATGCTCAAACCATATACCTTTCGTCCTTTTCCTTTCCAAGTAAATAGTCTTGTATACAAATTAGTACAATGTACATACAAAAATGTAAAAGATAATTTTCAGTGGACTGAAGATATAAGCAAACATTACAGTAAAGAGATATACAGGCTGTGCTGTAGTTCCTCTGACAGAGTGGACTGTCTCCCCATACTAACAGATAAATAAAAGGTGCAATGCTCTAATAAAATTTCATCAATGGAAACTAGCAATAAATGAGAAAAACGTGAGGGTTGGACATCACAGCATCATTGCTCACTTCTGTCCCTTATAGAAAGTATTTGTGACTTCCACATGCTGGAGACTTCCTGTCTTGGCTTAAATTAGGTGGTGTGCACAACATGCATTTTAAATGATCACTTATCATAACTATCATCATGTCTGTTACTTCTCTAAGAGAAACAATGAAGTGGAGTAGTATTCTTCAGCATGGCAAGGAAGTGACTCTGGGACCTATGACAAAGCTCCATAATTGTGAATAATGGAGAAAATACATGAAAAGGTGGCTCTTCACACAAACTCTAATTAAGCCATCACAGAACTTTCTGCCACTGGATGTATGGATGTTAAAAATTTGAAAGTTTATATGATTGAAAAGGATGAACAGTTTCCCCACAGAGAAACAGTATAAAGACATCACCTCTGGTTTACAAAAACAACTCCAAATTGTAGAAAGCTAACAGAATGTTCAAAGAACTATATAACTACACACTAGCTCAAGTCTTCGAACTTTTCTTTAAGCATCCAGCTTGTACTCCTTTCCAAATACAGGGTACTGGACTAGATGGAGAACTAATCTAATCTGGTACGATTATCTTTGTTACGAGTATTGTTTAGCTACAGTGTCCCTGCATGAGAAATGTGACTCCTTTCTACGTAGTAGATGGTAATTTCTAGAATTAAGTTTCTCCAATAATTTGAGAGTTAATCTGTGCCTTTTTTAAAAAAAAAAAATAAAAAATCTGTAGTTAAATAAAAAGAATCTCAACAAAACAGTCCTCAGAAGAGTTTGCTTAAGCAAATGGAGTAAAATGGAGTTGAGAGTCTGGCCAGGAAAAACTGGTATCTGATATGGTGAATATTTTAAATGATAAACCTGAAGGTTGGCATTCTGTAACTAGCTTTAAAAAAACCTGTAGTCCTTAGGGACATTCTTAAACTGCCAAGATTAAGAAAAATTTCTCTGACCTAAAAGCCACTGACAAAAAAATAACAAAGCCTGACAACCTTTGAGCAGTTTGGACAACTTCACTTACATGTGCATCTGTAGTTCTCTATGGAGTGACAGAAAACACACTTTCATAAGAAAAAGGGAAACAGTGGTAAAGAAAACCAAACCAATCCAAAAAACTCTAAGCCCAAGCAATAAGGTATCTAATAATATTGTGGGCTTGTAATACATGGTTTGGAAACTCCTGCTCCAAGATCTTTTTCAGCAATCAATTTGTTGTAATTAACATCTATGTTTGACAATATTTAAAGCACTTGTCTTCTTTCAGTGAAACACTCAGGGTCCTAGATAACCTTTCTGCTGTAAAAAGTACCATTTGAAATTAACTCACGATTCCTCCATACAGCCATATGCCTTATATGTGTGAAGAATGGACACTTCTCTTGATTTCCAGACAAAATGAGTAAATATAGGTCTAGTGAAAACAAACTGGAAAAGTGCAGAACTTGTACGAGAGACACTAAGGATATACCTCTGTGAAAGCATGAACTCCTAATGTGGTTTGTGAAGATATTTTTCCCTTGAATTGTACCATTCAATCCAGCTTTCACACAGACATATTAAAAAATAAATTTTGTAATAATTGAGCATTTATCCTAAATACTCTTTATTCTTCATGGTGGTCACAACTTTGGAAAGAATTACAGAAAGGGCCACTGACCTGAAATCTTTGACAGTGAATGGTTCTATACACAGAAATGTCACTGGAAAAGCAGAGTTCCCCCATCAATGAATGGCTAATAAAGAACATGAAATATTTTTAAAAAAGTAATATTACATTTTCAAGAGAAAGAAGACTTTCCCTTATGAAAGGGGAGAAAAAGGTAGAAGACAAAGTTAAGAAGGAAGAGTCACTTAGCCTATATATACCAAATCCAGAACCCATAATGCAGGCTCAGTATTCATGGGAGATGCTAAGGCAAGGCAATAATTTCTACCATTTTCAAAGGATCCGCAACACAAAGTATGTGTTAGAATGAAAAGCCTGAAGTAATGTGATTGTTTTGCTATGCTTGCCTCACATTTTCTCCTTAATAAAATCATGAAGCATAAAATGTCTAAAGCAAAGACAAACTTTAAAAAAGCTTGTAGAAGCAATTAGCAGAAGGTAGAGCAGTGATTTGGAGTTCTATCAGGAAGAGAATTAGACATGATGGAATCTAAGCCTGAGAAATACAGAATACAGAGTGGCATTGCAAGGTCTTACAATAAGTGAGGTCTAGCAGTAGAGTTTATATATAACAGAATTATATCCATCCCCCCAAAATTTATTTGGGTCAGTCTGAAAATCAGAGTATCGAAAACATGCCTTCTATTTCCAGGCAGTAATATTAAAAGATTAAGATTAGAGGTAAAATAATCAACAGGATCGTGTCACCCTAGAATTGAGTTCAGCAAAAAAAAGCAGCTCTGCTACTTCAGTTCAGTTGAGAAATCAGATGGTTAGGAACATGTAATAACCACAGAATTTATTTTGCTACCAACTTTTTAATATCCTCACCCCAAAATAACCAGCAGAAGTGGCACCATTAGAACACAACTGAAGAATGAACTTCATAAAAACAATTTTATGAAAAGGGCTCTCCCATCAGGAAGCATTAAGTGCTATTAACTGGCCCCAAAATTAACAAATGTACCAGCCAGGAGGGGTAAAGATTTTAATGGCTTACAGTTTGTAGGTCAACCTTCCTTGGCACCTCAGTGCCAAACTGCTGAAACTCAGTCACTGAAAATGCTACTATAATGGGGTTGAAAATGTGTCTGACTCACAGCAGGCAAGCATCTGAGTCCAATTCTAAGCAGAAGAACCTTAATTTTATCAGAGCAATTTGATGACTGGAATTCTTCTGATCTGTGATAAAGGCAGGTTTCTCCAACTACACATTGATGATATGAGCTGATAATATGAAGTTAAATAAAAAAAAGACAGACCTTTCTAAGGACTATATATAGTTAAATATCAAAACAAAGAAACAGTTTATGTTCTCATCTAATAGCCACATCAGTTCTATAGTGATTCATTCGGGTATTCAAATATGAGACTACAACAGCAAAAACAAAAAATCAGTTCCTACAGTGCATTTTTACTTTTTTAAATTAAAAAAGAAGAGTGAAAACAATATACCTTGGAAATGCTTGGCTTCGCTTAATAAAATTATCCAAAAGTATACAAATTATCTTATACTACAGCCTAAACAAAAATTTTTTAGGAACATTTTGTTGGTAAGATTCCTTCTTTAAACATATTTACTCTATTTTTATATCTAAGAGCATAACATTTTTTTTTTAAAAATGTACTATTACAATGAATATTGTCCAAAAAGTTCTCTCTTCTGGATACATTTTGTAAACATGGAAAGATTGTCAGGCTACCTCCTTCATCAAACTTCAGCTTAGATCTCAAACATGAAATTTGATCAGCAAATTGCAACATGTAAGCAAATAAAAAGCCCTTTGGAATTAACAGGATTCACATTAGTGTATCAGTAAAATTCAGCTAACTAATAATTTTATATAGAAAACAAACACGAGCATGAGAAAAGAAGAGAGAGCTAATCTCTGTGTTCACAGATGAAATTTAATCAAATCCTTATTTCTCCAAAAGATGCAATATAAGCATTGGTTTTATTAATTTTTTATTAAATTAACGTGACAGGTACGTACACTTTCTAGGCACCATATCTCAACATATGCCCTGGAAAACAAAGACTGAATGAACAATGACAAAACTTAAGTTCCCAAAAGGAGAAATATAACCTGGTAAAAAATACTTAAGGGTTATATAGTGTGTATTAAAGTTTTAAAGCGTTGGGATAGATGAAAGAGTAGCAGATGCAGAAAACAACAGGGGGCAGATTTTGTATCAAAGCCATAAAAATATACAGCCATTTTAATGGGCAATTATTCTTTGCATTTGTGCTGTGGTTTGAATTTGTATGAGAGTGCCATATGCCTCAAGAAAGGTGTGCCATCAAAATGGTTGAAATAATCTACCTCTCATCACTCCTAATCTCTCTTCCTTCGCACAAACTAGCAGGTCATCTGCTATCAAGAGTTTTCAAATGTTTTATGGTGAAGAATTTTAATGTTACATCATGTTTAAGTCAGTTTATAGCTAATTTACTGCAACATAGTTTAACTGTTAGAAAGGCAGGAACACATTTACATTTTTCCCATACTTCAGGAGGATCCCTGTTGAGGAAACACTGCAGAAGTGCTGGACAATAAATTAAAAACAAAGAGATATAATGGGTAGCACGCTGAGAAAGGCTAAGCAGAATAATCTATATGACATTATCTGAGACTTCAGGAACAAAATCAGGAGTTCCTCCTGATATATGCTGTGTAGTGAGTTTTCACTATACCATGATAGTAATGAGGAGTATTACTTGGCATTCTTTAAAGGAACTATAAAAACTGTGTTAAAGAAGCTGTGTGCAGATCTTTGCATTTAAATACAAAGTCCAAAGTACAGTGCAAGTAAAATTTAAACTCTGTGCCTACAGATTTTAACACAAAAAGGCTTTTACTTTACATATATATACACACATATGGAATCTTAAAATTTCAGGCTAAAAAAAAAAATCTTTCCAAAGTTCACAATGTTTAAAAATAGCAAGCTGAAAATTCATTTTTTCAGTTGTCACATTTGTGAGATGATTATCCCTGGGATCGAGTTGCGAATTAAATGAACTTAAAGGACATTTACCATATATGTCAAATATAGTCACAACTGGTCACTTCTATTTCCTTCATTCACGATCTATTTATTTTTTTGACACACATACTGAAAATTAGTAGAACAATAATTTTCTTACTACTGTACAAAAATATATGTCAGCATTAGATGTTGTTTTGGAATGAATAAATCTGTATTTTGGACAAACCATTACTTATAGGACATTCTCATTTGAAATGCATTGGAAAAGGAAAACAAAAATCTCTAATTAATGTACAAGTCTAATCACCATTCTCCACATGGAAGAGTAATTTTTCACTGTTCATTTGCTCAGTGTAATCTCAAAACTGACATAACAGAAAAGCAATGGCCTATAAATCTGCTCTCATTTGTTTCTTTAATATTCATATTCCATTGAACTACAGCTGCTTGTTGCTGCAGTCTATTACAACATGCAAAACTGTCGATAAAAATATTATGAAAGGCAAGATGTGTTTCTTCATGGCTCTGTGTGCCATTTATTTTGAAAAAAATAACAATAAATGACTCATGGATTGTCCCTTAGTTTGCTGCATGCTGGGCGATTAGTGATTAATTACCTTGCTGCAAATTGACATGGCACAAGGAAATTGACACAGCTCTGATTAATTAACTTTTTCTGTGAGACAGTTACTTACAAAACACTGCACACTGTAATTGAATCCCTTTACACAACACTACTGCATTAAGTTTCCAGTCAAATCCAAATTAGCACCAAATTTTACATAAATTTGGTGAAACATTTTATAATAAGGTATGCCCTCAAAGATTGCGTATTTCTAGAAAGAAGACAGACTGCTTATTTAAGACAATGTTTTCAACCATTTCATCCCCAGACTTATGAAAAATAATATTTGTTAGATTTTTCCATACCAAATCACCAACATAATAAAATGCACTTTAAAAACATACATAAAATATTTCAGTAAAAAACAACCTCTTATTTAATGTGCTTATTCTTACGTTAAATTGTAGGAAGACACTTAACTGTTCCAACAAAACTTTTTATTTGGCTATCTTTAGCTTAAATTTGTTTCTAGATCTAATTGATCTACTATTTCAACAATGAATTGCATATACTGAATGCACACAATTTTCTTTATAATTACAAGAAGTATATATGGAATTATTCTTTTTCTCTGCCCTCCTTTGTTTCATCTCCTCTAATATACCTCTTATAAAGAAACCACCATTGGTTTCTATGTATATTGATACCATTATATGACAGGGATTTATAACCTCCAGAGTAAAATCTTGATGCCAAAGCCTGGAAACTGTCTTATCTTTTTGTCTGAACTTTTTCACTGTGAGGCTGATTGAGCACTGGCACAGGTAACCAGAGAAGCTGTGGAGTCTCCATCCTCAGAGATACCCAAAAGCTGTTTGGATGTGGTCGTGGGCAACCTGCTTGAGGTTATACTGCTTGAGCAGGGAGGGTTGGACAAGGTGACCTCCAGAGGCTCCTTCCAAATTCAGCCATTCTGAGATTCAGTCATTTGATGATTAAGTGATTATCAGAAATCCCCATATATCTCATCCTTCCTTTACTGGACTGAATCCCTCAGACATCAAGGAGTTTCTCTTAACATGCAGAAAAAAATGGAGGATGTGGAGGCATAAAAAAGAACAGAGAAGATGATTGAGAATTTTTTTGTAAAGCTCTGTAGTTACACCAGCCTACAATTTTGATTAAAAGAAATGTATAATTGGTGGTCAAATTATCACGTACTTAATAACAAGAGTACTGCATCGCTGATGTTACAAAGAATACAAATAGTGGATGTACAAAAAAAATAGTTAATTTTTCACAAAAGAAACTACTAACAAACAAGAAAAAGCTCAGTAGGTAAAAACAAACAACAAAGCAACCAGGCCAAAAGGAAAATAAACAGTAGAGATCAGATGCCACATCTGCTCTTAAATTAAACAAAAATCTTCAAATATAGATGATCAAATTGATCAGTAACTTGTCTTGTGTTTAAGATTGTTGGACATCTACAAGTTCCAAGCAAATGGAAAAATTCACCTGTGTTTGTCTAAACACCATTTCTGAAAAGAGGTAAAAAGGACATGGTTGTAGAAAACTAGATGAACAGTAGCACTACTATAAAGAGATGACAAAATTTTATAATTTGAATATTTATGAAAGTCAGTTGCATGGTGAGCAGAAGTTCTGTCTGGATGACACAAGAATTACTAAAACTCAACAGAATTAAGCTGTGAAAAAAGAACACTGTCAGAACATTGTTGGGTTGGGAACAATTTAGTCAGAAAGTGATTGAGGAAAAAAACAGCTATTAACCTAATCCAAGCCATAATGGAAAAAAATTGTCAAAAGAAATATTTGAACCTGCAGAGACATGTAGATATTAAAAATTAATTCTTCAAAAGTACTTACTGTCTGTGAAATTCGGGTTAAAGAATTTTGCGGTATACAACATGGTTGTAAGAGCCACGATTGGCTCTTACAACTACCGCCACACAATGCAAGAAAGAGTGACACTAAAGTCTTTATTTGAAACCAAATCTTACAGGCTAAGTTGAAAACCACAAAATTAACAACTTTACATCTGACAGACAGAATGATTTGAGATGTATGGTCAACTGTGTGTGACTACCTACTAAAAATGGGTAACACAGCATCTAGAAAGCGATGCTAAGGGAATATCAGAAGCCTGCATCTAGGACTCTACAAAAGGATCTTATGTACAATACCATCTAGGTCATGATGCAAAAAAATGTTAAATGTAATTCTCATTATATAGCTGCATACTGAGAGGACTAAGTCCACACAATCTTATTTTCCTAACTCATTGGTTAGTTACGAGTACTGCCAGTGGCCAAGTGCCATATTGTCATTAGCAGGAAAATACTAAGTTAAGACACATGAGATGACCAACTGTCCTTGGTCAAACATAATTTTTATTATTTAGACTAAAGGACAAAGATACTCTCCACAATTTACTATTAAAAATGTTACGCTCACCTTTCTAGTTATCTCCCACTCCCAGGTGCAGGATGGTGTATAAGTTAAAACAAAGTCAGTGGCACACAATTCAGGATATGTCTATCTTTGTAAAACTCTTAAGCATGCTAGTTCAGACATACTGCACCATCACTAAACAGATTAGCAAAAGAATAAGTTTAAACAGCAAAATACTTAAAAACATAATTGCAGGAGTGAAATGAAACCTATATTTACAGATTCTGGACAACTACAATACATCTTCCTGATGACTTATAGTCACCATTTGGAATACTGGTAGACAGAAGGTAAAAGGACAGTTATCCTAAAAGTAGTTACAGAAGGACAATATATAGTGATAGAGAAAAAAAAAAAAAAATACTGTAACAAGAATTTGAGGCAGCGCTACCAAAAAAAACCTAAAAGATGTTCACTTTATAGTTTAAAATTCTGATACTTAAGAATATAACGTAATATATGCAAGTGTATTTTTTCCTCAATTTTGTTAATTTTACGTTATCTTTATAACTATCTAACCTAGAAGCCAGTGGAGCTATCCTGCATTCAGAGATGCATAACTTTGTTCAAAACAAGGTCCGATACAATGGGCCAAAACAGTGTTTAAAAACCTTCTAAAGACATTTCAACAAGAGATAACATTAATATTTTTATCCCAAAGTGACACATGATTTTTCAACCTTTTACGCTTCTACACATGGGGGGTGGGGATGGAATATGGAAATTGATTAGAAAACTTCCCTTCCTGCTTATTATTAATATCTTCTTTATTTAATCTTTTATGTAAACCCACTGTATTTTAACATACAGGCAAAGAAGGGCATTTTGCACATTATTCCTGAGTTACTATCAAGTGGTTCTCTTTATAAAGACTATTAATTAATTCAGGAAGCACTTTAAGAGATAGTTGACTTCTACATGTCTAGTAATGAGGTTTTGTAGCCTGGAAATGATGTGTGTGATTGGTCTACTCAAAGTATAGACACTTCCCTTTGGACAGGATTTTTGCACAGTTTCATTCAGGTATTTCAGTCCTACAATGGTTAAATTGGCTTAACGATAGAACTCCTTTGCAGGGATACTCTACCTTTTTCCTATTAAGCAATATAAAGCAGACAAAACCACAAACATGTAAATCCGATCTACTATTGTATAGTTTTATTGTGATGAAATGACGTGTCATTCCATTTTAGTTTAAGAGAAAATAGACCAATTAAAAATTTAGTTTGTAGAAACCATTTTATATTTAATTCTGAAATATTGTACTATATGAAGACTCATTCTTTAAGCTGATCCTGACCAATGTAACAATTCAAAACGGCAAGCTTACTAAACAGGCTCTCTCCTACCAATAACAGTATAATCACAGCAAATAAATTAAGAAAAAGTACAATAAAATCAGAACAAATTAATTATTCATGTCATTACAATAAAGCATATATCAATTTGGATTGAACACGGTCAATTGTGTCTTACATACTAAACCAAGAAAATGATATACCAAAAGCCAGGAACACCTACACTTCAGTTGCTTGGAGTCTCAGGATAATACTATCAGAAGATTGTCATCATTACAATATAATTTTCAGGTAATTACATGTGTGCAACAAATTAAAGCTGACAAAATCAACTGAATTGAGGTTTACTAAACTCAGTGTTTCCACTAATGATTCTGCTCAGAAGTGCATTTTAAAAATCACTTTTTGAAAATTTGGATTTTCTCCATGTAATCTTCTTGATACTGGAAATATCCCATAATATAATAAAAGTGTCAAAGGTCTTACTTCAATCCATTAGTAATGCCACAGAAAAATAAAACCTGGAGTGTCTTCATTGAAACAAGAAACATGACAATAGTTTCATGCAGTATTTTTTAGGTAGTTTACTAATATTCCTAAGCCAAGTAACCTACTTCCGTGTGACGATATTCAACAGACATATTGAATAGACAGGCTTTACTTAATTTTCATTTCAGTAGCACAACGAGTCTTCAGACTAAATCCTACTATTGGATGTGGTATTTATACTTAATATTTATGATTTTCCTTATTTCTTCCATGCATATCAACAAAGTCCTGAACTATCCTCCATCTAGGAATCAAAACAAAACACCCATAGAAAAAAAAAGATCTTTTTAAAAATAGTACATGTGTCTATCATATGTAAGTGTTGCTAGGTTTTTAATAGAGAACATACATAAAAAACGAAATTCCCATACCATATAATTAATACTTCAAGCTTCTGCTACAGATTTTTCTTCTCTCCTGGCATATAACGTATAACTTTGGATCAGTAAGATTATTAGGATAATTTAGGAACATTTCTAATGTCTGCTCTCAAGTAATGGAATGTATTTTCTCACTTTGCTTTAAAAGAACTTAAGCATTAAAAATACTTCTTGTCAAAAATATTACAAGACCAAAGGTTTCCAGGGAATTTTCTGAAAGAACTGCCTTCCCACCTTTCAAAAACATCTCATCTTTGCCTTGTTGTTTTCTGGTTGCTCATAAGCTAAAATCCCTGGGCAACATGGTTTATTGTTTTAATATCTGTCTGACGCAAAGCAAAAGTATTCTCTGATGAGTACTTATCTGTCATATGTACTTCTGTGAAAGGAATATCAAGACAAATAAGATGTTCTAGGGCATACCATGGGATTATGAATTTGGCACTGACTGAATTCTGTTTAAAAATAGTTGAAATGATAAATACAAAAAATATCTACAGTGGGAACTGGAAAAACATTGGGTTTTAAATATTTTAATTATAAAGGTTTTATACTATTTTAGTATGAATAGAGAATGAACACCCAAGTCCATAAATGGGACAAACAAAATGAGATGCAAAAAATATTCATAATTGAAACAGTTAAAACAGTAAACTTCTTTTGTAATGATACAATGGCCTGTGAACTTACTTTGTATTAATTAAACTCAATGTAGTGGCATTTTCTATATTGAAATGAATAACCAGTGATCTGGAAATTCATTTAGACCATTAGGTTAATTACAGAAACTGATGAAAGTTTTATCAGATAATTGCAATTAAAGAACATGAACAATGTGGGACAGATTTATAAGCATTTGTACCACCTCAATCATTTTTGCTGAATTCCACCACCACTTCTTAAAAAATTGTAATCGATATATCAATTTAAAAATGGGCGATCAGCTTCATTTGCCCTTGAGTATGATAAAGATCTGATTTCTGCATTTTCATATTGTTTCTTCTATCACTTTCTTACAATATGAAAGATTTGTTTATTTTTAATAAAAAAAATGAAAATTTATGGAAAAAGAACATGTATATTTTGGAGCTGATAAGCATGCTTACTGAAGATGAAACAACTCTAACATCTAGAAAATGTAAGCCAAAACTGATGTCAGTTTAAAATGTACTCATTGAAGTCAAGGCAAAATTATCTTTTATGGGTTTGCAAAAGATTTTGGAAATATAGGTATTCATCTGTGCATCATTCTGAACAAAGGCAAGTAGCAATTTACTGGTTTACCGTATGTCATCTATTCAGTCCAGTGAATTGTCCCTTTATTACATGCTCAAAAGAATCTACCAGTAGCTACATATCTGATAACTCAAGTATCCTAATTTTTACTTTAAGTTAAAATAAAGCCTAAAAGTTACAAAGATCAAAGTTCTGATCTAGAGACCAAAAAATATTTAGCTGCCTTTTAGCTTTCAGTAAAATTCGTAATCCCTCTCCCACTGCCTTCCATGGGACCTGGGTATGCACAGCTGCAAGTTTTTGAAAAGTGTGAGGCACAGCTGGCTTCGTTGCTACACCAGCTACTCGGGCTTAGCGAGCCTGAGAAGGGTCATCAGCTATTCCAGAGCACAAAGGAGTTTTCTACTGGCAGGTACACCTCCTCTGCCGTCCCCTCATGTGAGAGGGCAGGGGAAGTTATCAAGAAAACAGTCAGGCTCTTCACAGAAGCACATGTGGGGAAGGAAAGAATCAACAAACATAGCTTGAAAGAAGAGAGGTTTCCACTGTTAGGACATTCAAGCATTGGAACAGATGTCCCAGAAAGCTTGCGCAGACTCCATCCTCAAAGGCGCCCTGGTGCAACCCGGTCCTTCCAACCTGAATTATTCTACGATTCTATGACTTCATGTCTTCCTTCTTTCCCATGTTTTGTTTCTCATTAACTTTTATTTCATCCACATTTTCAGACACTTCTACATTATAGAGAAATGGAGAAAATAGGCACTAAACAGTTTTATAAGTCCTTGAATAAATTGAGATTCGTATTTTTGCCTTTTTTAATCATACATACCCAGCTATACTACTGTCCTTTGTAGAACAGTGATAAAGATATTCAGTGACAGAACTTTTCTCTTCTTTTGTATCTTCCTTTTGTCTAGCAGGGTCTTAGTATTCTCACGGATCCTATTGTCGAGTGGCTTCAATTTGGAAAAGTTCCAAAATTTTTCTGGATACATTTCTTATTTAACAGTAGATACAAATTTCTTCAGGATTTAAAAATTTCCTGTGGAGGCAACTAGTGTAAAGAAGTGGGGGCAAAAAGAGACTGTCGGTTACATGCAACCAAACTCTGATTTAGTAAGTTTCAGTGAGTTGTCATGGGCCTTGAGGAAGCTTCCAGTGAATGCTTGCTTGCTCACTGGGTCTTGCTGTACTCTGGTCTTTACTTTCTGGATATATCGCCTTCCAATACTTGTCTACATTCTGCATTAATATAATGATGAAGGATTTATCTGAAATCAGTTGTATTAGTTCTGACCTCAAGATGTCAATACTATGGGAATCTACAGCAGCCCAGATGAGACCACGAGCTTCCTTACTTCGGTTGTCTCAATAAGGCAAAGAATTTGTCCCACCAAGAGATGTGAACAACATCTGCATGCTGAAACTATGATTTCTACATAACAAATTACCTATTCCCAGAATAGATGTGCAAATGAAAAACTGATCCAGGTCCCATCTTCTGCTTCAGCATAAGAGAACGGATGAGGCATGAGAGACTATTGCTACCAATTTGTTCCACTGCTTGCAGAAGAAACAGCTCATTTCTTTCTGTATTATACAAAGGGCCAGAAGTGATGGAAGGAAGCAGGGCCGTATTTCCATCTCCTGACATATTCAGAGATGCAACTAATCACTGCACTGGGAAATGTACAATGCGATACATAAAGTATATCCTGGGAAAATAAAATATCAGAAGGGAAAAAGTAGCTCCAGGAAATGCACTCTTCTTTCTGGCTAGCCAAAAAATTGGGGTAAAAAAGTTCAGAGTCTTCAGAGACAACTAGTATCTAATACAATTAAAAATCAAAAAGTTAAGTGAGAAATAAAGCTAGCCAAATTAAGAAAAATATATTTTACAACCATGTTTTAGTCCTTCATTCCTTATCAAATATAACTCAGGAGCAAAAGATGAACAGTCAAGTTAAAGGCAAAATTTCTAAAAATGGGGACTATCCTCTTCCAAATATCTGAAAATTCCTAAATGCTAGTAGCATTTAATGAACTCCAAACCTCTCAAATGGCTTTGAAAGTCTCAGCTGACTCTTTCCCTTCTGTTAAAACAATCACAAATTTAAAACCTCTTAATTCTTACATTGTAAGCTGTTCTAAAATATTGCTAGGTTACAATACCAGCAGTAACAGAATAAATGATTAACAAATTATTCAAAGACGGAGGCTGCAATACTATTGTCTACATGAAATGATAATAGTAAAAGGATCAGTCTCCTAGATGCTAACGTTGACTTATCAGTTATCATATCAATATTACAAATGTGCATAAAAAATGGAATACAGAAGAACTTTGAAATAATAAAAGAAAGAAAATGAGACAAAACTGGAGCTTCATTTCTATTCACTTCTTAGTAGAATTTCCTACAGAAATGGAACTATTTTACATCTTTATTGAAAGTTTTGTAATAAGGAGAAATAAAAAATGAATTACAATCATTAGTAACTGTAGTATTTTTGTATTATTAGGAGTTGTGACCCTGTGGGGGAAACTATGTTTTGGCAATATGAAATACTATACATAATAAAAGAAAAATCATGACTTGCAGACACGCAGATTCAACAAAAGTGTAATAATTTCTACTGCAAGGGCTACTGGCAATCTCTGTTATGAAACTGTGTGTTACATATTGCCCAGTGGGAAGCAGACAGGCAAAGTCTGTTTACTTATGTACTTGGCATAATTGAAAACAAAAAGGTGTTCGTTAGGATATCATTATTCAAGGAGCACCATTGCAAAATAAGATTTTTCAAAGGCATTGACTCATGAGACATAATGGAAACAGTGAAGTACAGAGCTTAGCTAGGTATACAGTGACTGTCTAGGGAATTAATAGTAGTGGAAATGCCATACGATGTAAACAGCAACCCCAGAACTAAATTTCCTTGGCTAGAACTCAGTGAGATAATAGCAGTAACAGGGTAAACTTAGGAAAGGCTTTATTCAGAGTAATTTCCAGAAAACGAAAAACAAACACTGCCCTGCCACCCCTGCCCCGACCCACCCCCCGCCCCTCCCCTTCCAAAAGAAGCTCCCTAACAGTGAGATGAATTAAAAGTTTGGATCATTTTCTAGGAAAATAATATCAGTTAGAGATTGGCATTTCACTCAAAAAGGAATAGTGCACTTAAAACACACAAAAGGAAATACTGATTTAAACAGTAAGTATTTAACCTCTGTGTAACTACAAGGATTAAAATAATGCCACTGCTTGAGAAAAGTGACATAGTACAAAATATTCTTTGAACATCTGGAAGTAAATGCAGATTTAACTGATAATTTCATTTCCAATTTAAAACATTTGATGTATTTTGTTAGTTCAGTATGTATTTGTAGACTCCTGCTTTGAAAGTAGATCCCATATTTATACTGTAAAAGCAGCAACTCTAGGGATGCTATTCATAGCCTTTGTCATAAGAGAGTTATGTGTCTGTAGAGACGATCACTATGGAACTCTTTTGTCCTCATTCCTGGTTTTAATTAATAAAATAAATTAATTATTTTTGTAGTCTGGAGAAGCTTTAAAAGAGTAGAATTGCATTCCAGGTTGAATACAATCTTCATAAATAGCATATCCGATAATGTTAAATCAGGCAATGTAAGACAGTTTCTTTACAGAGTACTGCTAAGAATGGATAGCAAATCCTGCTGTTCAACCTAATTCAGCAAGCAGCAGTTATTACTATTTCATTCAGCTAGAGGCTTCTTATCTGACTAGATCTGAGAATGGGCATCAGTGGTACCACTAATACAACCTAAAACACTCTCAGAAGATGCAGTTCCGCTTCTACTTCAGAATTTTAGAGGACACTTTTTCTACTCCAATGTTTTGCACAGAAAAATGGCTGATGGTAGCATCTATCACTTCAGCTTGTCTTCACAATTTTTATCAGGGCAGCTTTTTTTCATTGAAAATACTCACTTGCACACAGTCTTTTTCCTTTTGTAAAAAGGACTTTGTATCTATTTGCTACCTGACACAATCAAATGGTGGCATGATATAAGACTTTTTGTTTATTAAATCACAGTTGTGACCAGGATGTAAAAAGCAACACAACTTCATCTTCTACACAAAATGCAGAGTGTGCAACAGTACTGGATTCCAAAAAATTTCACTATCACTGTAGAACTTCTGCCCATTTCTGTAGAACATTGCAATATAGGGGTTTTTTGAGTTTTCTTTTTTTTTTTTTTTAAATAAAATATACTTTGAGGATAAAGTTGTAATTAAAACCACTGAATTATCCATTGACATTATTTACACGTTTATAAATACCACATTTACCTTAACAAGAACTATTGGGGAAGTTTACATTTTTAGGGGGCTTAATTCACATTAATGTGCTTTTGTCACAAAACAAAACAAAACAAAAGAGCCATAACACTAGCTTACTTGTGGATGTGTATACTAGTGAACTGGGGGCACTGTACACGGGAGATCCCTCCTGGTTTGCCTGGCACAGCAGCACCCTGCCTACAAGAAAGAGAGAGAGAGTGGTATCTGGTTTTGGAACACTCAAACTAAACCTCAGTTTTTATCTCGAAGCAGAAATAAAGTCATAACCGCAGCAGTGCAGTGAAGCAGGGCACTTTTTGTCCTTTGACTTCAAAGCAGAAAGAGCCCCAATAAACATGTGCAATTTTACATTTGAGAAAGCAACACAGACATGCCCCAGGATGCCAACACCCCTCTGCCGTCCCGAGGAGGCCGGGGCACGCTCCGAGCAGCGGGTGCCCAGGCAGCCCCGCCGCCAGCCCGCCCACCCCACCCCACCCCACCCCACCCCGGCTGCCAAGGGAGGCTGCGCACCCACACTTGGCAGATAAATCAGACTGCAAAGCTCCCACACACAGACGCTGGGCCAGTATGACCTCAGTTACATCGCTTGAATTAACACTGGTGCAAGTGATTACTAATGCATGTGCAGATTTCAGTATTTTTTGCTCAAATGATAAATACGTAAACACAAGCTACTTTCCAGTATACAAGCTAGATTCAGGATTAAGAACAAAACCAAATAAAAGAAATGAAAAAATTTTCTTAAAAAGAGAAAAGAAAAGCAATAACCAAATCAATATAAAGCCACACTTCTGCAACGCATGTTCATTTTGAACAAACAAGAGAAGTTTGGGGTTGGTTTTTTTTTGTGTTTTTTTTTGTTTTGTTTTGTTTTTTGTTTTGTGTTTTTGTTTGTGGTTTTTTTTTGTTGTTGTTTGGTTTTGGTTTTGTTTTTTTTTAAATGAACTCAAATAAAATGGCTATTTCAACATCTTTCTTACAATTATATCTTAGCAGTCTTAGCTGAATACAGATTGAACATTGATTAGAGGCAGGAACAACCATACTTTTACACTAGGAAAAAAGCACGTCTGCACTCCTGTAATACAGTCCACCAGGAAGAGCAGGATGTGACACAACTGTTTTTGCAAGATCTGTGCGTATATATATCTGTATATACACATACACACACAAAACTACATATATATACATACACTGACATATTTTAAGCTGTCAGGATTTGTGAATCACACAATTTCAAAAATATTAAATTTATATGAAAATTTGTGAGACTTTAGAAGTTCTGCATTGACATAAGCAATGTAACTCAACAGAATTCAGTCAAATATGTTCAGAAGTATAAGATTAATTAAAAATAGTAGGCATGTTTTCCATATAGTATTACAAGAGCAATTCTCAACTTACATTTAGTTACCAGATCAGAGATCTTTCTTTCCAAAAATGTTTTTAAAGAGTTTCTATCATTAACCAGTTCTCTGATTATTGCTTACAGATGTCAGTTGGAGTAGAAATACAGGACATACTGAAGGAAAATAATTCTTGTAATTTATGCAATTTAGTTAGGACAGTGAGCACTAGCAATTTCATGAAATATTATGATTCTAACCTTCCCAAACAATAGCACACCCTTAACTAACAGGATTTGGAGATACTTGTTTTTTTTGAGTCATCCACTACTAATCTGAAAGACAAAACAAGCTAAAAAAATTTTTTTTCCTCACTAAAATAACACATAGTTGACTGTTATCTATCTCTCTCAGCCTTCTAAAAAAAATCATAACTGAAAGCTGGTAAATTAACATATACCCATTCAGATGGCAAGCACCCTTTTCAGGCTAGTAGATAAACAGGACCTACTAACACACCCACTTGACACTAGGAGTGTGGACATTGGAATATGGATGTATTTAACACTATAGGTGATTCAGAACTTGTGCTACTACAGAAGCCTGAAAATTAAACTGAGCTGAAGACAGAGGCATTCATCCAGCCGAGTGAAATGCAGAAAGGAAAGGAATTACTAAAATCAATATTTTTCATTAGGTTTTAAGAATAATGTAAATATAATGATTTTAAATATGTTTAGTAAACATATAAAGTATAAAATAATCTATCTTGTTTATATTATTCTACATAACTTCTAGATGACACTTTGCTTGTTCCATAGTCCATAGGTATTTTCCTGTTCTTTGCAGCTAACGTTCTTACCTTTTTTTCTGATTTCATCTTGTACAAACCTAATTTTCCCTACTCTAATCTTCTAATTTCTAATGAAAGTACTTCAAAACAGATGCTTTTTTCATCCATTCTACTAGAGTGTATTTAATTTGTTGCATAGAGCTTTCTAATTATATTTTGACAACCTGCTTTTGAATTTGTATATAAAATTAATACTGATACCTAAAACACTATTATTAGATTGTTAGAAAAATATGGAACTTTTTAATCTACTTTTGTGCGAAAAGATTATTTATGCTGCATCTAATTTTGGTATTAAAAATATTTAAACTGTAATTAATACAACTGGGGAAAGATTGTATTATTTACAATAAGACCTGGATAAACCTCAGAACATTGAAACAATCTATAATTTCCCTAATGTGAAAAAAAAAAAACAACTTTCCTCTAGAATACTAAATTCTAGTATGACAGAGTAACAGCGGGGTTTATTTAAGAAAGAGGATTTTTAAATAAAGTTCTTAATATTTCTGCTCAAACTGTAATTTAATAATATCATGGAGCTGATGAACTTCAAAAAAGTACAGTCATGCAAGAGTTCATCCTTAATTCTGCAATGCCTTCTGTACCAGCATATTTAAGGCTGATGTTTTCTCATTAAGAACAACGTGCATGCTTTTTTGCTTTTGTCTAATATAAGCATCTACTTATTCAGTCACAGCAGACATGTGACCAGTGATAAAGGATTTTGGAAGTCATCATCAGAAAGCCTCTTCCGACTCACTCCGCCAAAAGGATCAGAAGAATCTTAGCATATCTATCTGAAGAGCCTATTCACTACAGGCACACAGGAGAGCTGTAGACAGACCAGTGGCAGAAGGGAAACTGAGGCAGCCATGCTGCTGGGTGTAATGGGAGAACAGTCTGTGGTGGCCAAGCAAGCCAGCTGGTTGTGCCGCACACAACAGAGATCCCCCCAGACTGATTCACTGCTCATCTTTGGCATACAGGCTGGCAGCACAGATGAAAACCATGCTTTTCACGGTCAAAAAATATCCTCACTCATACTTCTCTTCCTCCAATGTTTTCTCCTACAGTCCATGATTAAGAATGTACTGTTTGATTAGGTCTTTTTTTGAAGTATTATAATTATTTTGAGAAAATAATTACTCCAAAAATATTCAGGGCTGTGAGGAAAATGATGTGAAGTCATCAATATTTTTAGAATACCAAAAATTCAGTTCCCAGTGGTTCCAAGATATTTGACTAGAAGTATTTTTCTAATTTCTTCATACTTGCAAAAATAAGTTTTTGTGTATAGTTCTTACTTACATGATTCGCATAAATTAACTACAGAGCATAAGTGTAAATACCAATGTACTAGCAATGATGCATAGACTACTCACTGGCTCATACATGACATATGACAAAGTTAACTGAATTTCCCAAATATTCAGGTAGCTAAGAAGTAGCACCCAGCATCAACAACAGGAGGACTTTCCAGTAAATTATAAAGGAATTTAAATCACTTCTGTTAAAAATAGGTTTCAGGTCTACCTCAAACCACTGTGTAACCAGCACTACAGACAGCTGAAGAGTAAAGATCTGGAACAAGTTTAAATGAATTTACACAACTAGTTGGAATCTCTTATGGCAACCTCTGTAGAAGTATAAATTGAAACATTTTCAGCAGAAAAAAAAAAAAAAAAGTCATGCCATAATTTTAACAATTACACTGCTGATGTAAAATTAACAGTTGTTGAGAGGCCTTGATCATGGGAACAGCTCTCTCCTGTCACAGCAAGTAGATGAAACTTTTAGAAGCCATCACTACCAGAACTGTATAAAGTTGATATACCATTACTGAGAACCTGACTTTACAATGCATCACCTCCCAGTATAGGAGGCTTTAGTACCTTTGCTCATGAACAAAAACTTTCCAATTTACCATTCTGTTATTTATTCCCCCAGGATTTTTGGGGATTTACAAAAGGGAACAGGACAGAAGTTGCACCTTAGTACTCCATTACATTCCAGTGCAAAACCCCAGCAAGTTATTGAGACAAAAGGGAAAACTGATTTCCTACTTTCATTCCGGGAATCCTAAAAACCCATGGCTGTATGTAAAGTTTTCCAGACAGCTTCAAAGATGACAGTGGTACTGAGTTCTATATAGGGTACAATTACCTCTATCGTAAGAAAAGGGTAATCAAATCAGCATTTTCAGTGGCAGAAATTAATCAATTCAATATCCAGGGCTGGCCCACACTGGACATATGTTCACAGGTAGCCAAAATTACAGTTTATATAGGAACTAATGAAGTTACTACATATATGGAGATTTAGTGAAGATTACATCACTCTAATCCCTTGTGCACTTAGATTTCCAGATAAAGCAGCTCTTCTTTATATATATTTATTCTATTGTGTTACCAGTAAGAACTTACTGTTTTGACAAGTACCAGTGCATACATTCTATAATACTATTTACCAAAAAACCCCAAGAAAACCCATAGGAAAAAGTGAATAAAAGCTAAACATATATATTTGTGTCCCATTTTGTCTCTATTATTATAAAAAGTTACTTTATTACTGTAATCTAAAAGCTGCATTAAATTCAGTGATTGTTAACTAATTTTCCCCTTCTCCCAATACAGCTGGATGTCACATAGCCCAATCTTCTCTCAGGCATTCTGATCCCTATTTTTCTTCATAGCTTTTGCAACATCTATCATTCCTATACACTTATTTACTCTTCCATATACAATGCATGAAGAAAACTGTAAGGCTGCATCTCTCATGAATGTATCAGGAGATTTACTAGTATATCAAAGATCGTCATAAACAATCCATGTCTGCTCTTGATTTGATGTTCTAATAGTGTAATTTAATGTTGGTCTTTCCTAACAGAAACAACAGCAGTACCTTTGTTCTGGTGTGAAATATTTTTTAATGATGGGTTATTTCAAAATATGTCACAGAAATAGATCAGAAACACTTAACTAAAAGGGCACTGTTGTACAATAATAGTGTATGTTAGCTTCTATTGTACCATCTGGCTAGGGAATTTAAAGACAATATCTTGAATACATAATAGGTGTTAAGTATTCTCTTAGTCCTTCATTATCTATAGTCAATCTACACACCTTGGTATTCTTTTTAAATAAGCTATTGATTAAAAAAAAAAAAAGTGCTTCTTGAGTGCCTTCAATTATTTGGGATCTTTCTATAAATGCAATAATATTCCTTCAGATTGTAACACAACCATTCATAGATGGTTGCTGTTGACACATTGAATTGTTTGCACTCGCAGCCCAGAACCCACCCGTGCCCTGGGCTGCAGCCAGAGCAGGGGGGGCAGCAGGGCCAGGGAGGGGATTCTCCCCCTCTGCTCCGCTCTGGGGAGACCCCCCTGCAGTGCTGGGGCCAGCTCAGGGGCCCCCAACAGCAGAAGGACCCGGAGCTGCTCGAGCGGGGCCAGAGGAGGCCACGGAGATGCTGGGGGGGCTGGAGCAGCTCCCCTGGGAGGCCGGGCTGAGAGAGTTGGGGGGGTTCAGCCTGGGGAAGAGAAGGCTCCGGGGAGCCCTTCGAGCGGCCTCCCAGGGCTTAAAGGGGGGACAGGAGAGGTGGGGAGGGACTCTGGGTCAGGGGGTGTGGGGATAGGGTGAGGGGTAATGGCTCTAAACTGACAGAGGGCAGATTTATATTAGGTAGAAGGAAGAAATTATTTACTGTGAGGGTGGTGAAACACTGCAATAGGTTGCCCAGAGACGCAGTAGATGTCCCATCCCTGGTAACATTCAAAGCCAGGTTGGACATGGCTCTGAGCAACCTGAACTAAGTTGAAGATGTCCCTGTTCATTGCAAGGTGTTTGGATTAGATGATCTTTATAGGTCCCTTCCAACCCAAACTATTCTATGATCCATTATTAACAAGGAATAAAGTAGCATCATCCAAAAATACACACTTCCTTTCTTCCAGTGTGTTAAAAATACAAACAGAACCCTATACTTGATTCCCTCAAAGTTACATATGGAGTTTCACTTAAGAGTTGCATGGTAGGGAGGAGAATCTAAAGTATTTGACGTCCAGAGGTGAGTTCTGCAAGTCCAAATCAGTATCTGTATTACCTTCTGACAGAAAACCTGAAATACATTCAATTACTGAATAACCTGTGTATACTTGCTACTGGTAATGACAGTGAGAATCTATGCTCTATACATACACTTATGTAGTTAAGTCCCTGACCCACATATAACCTCACACTGGTTATTAAAAACAGGGGGGAAGGGGAAAAGGGAAAGACCAGGGTGGTGGAGGTATGTCTAAGACATTTTATGGGATTTCTTTATTCAAAAATTCTATTAAGATGCCAATTTTTCTTCCATCACTGTTCTAAGCACAGTGCATTATCACCTCTCAGAGTGTCACCAAAACACTCGCTGAACTTAGGCAATGACTCAGGGAACAGCAATGCATGTTACAACAAACAGAAGTTGTAAGTCATCTATTCAATGACGTTTTGCTGGTCATATCATTCCAAGCTTTTGGGAAACAGACCTCTCTCCCCTCTTATTTATGTTCAGTGTCCAGTATACTAAGTCACATACCGAGGTTGGTAGATGTTTATATCTTGTAAATAAAAATCAGCTGAGCAACAAGGTTTGCAGCTCTGGTAAGAATTTTGTGTGAGATTCTCTTAACTCCCCTCTCCCTACCTCTTTTTTCTGTAGTACATAACTCATCATAAGATAGCAAAGTGCCTTCAGGATCTCTCCTTCTCCAAGACCTGGCATAGCACACATAACTGATCAAACTATTTACCACTATGTACTGTGATGTTTTAGAGTGGGAAAGACCTTGTGGATCACACAGGAGCTGGGAAGCAGCAAATTCTTTTAAGCTCTGTCCCCATGCAAACATCCTTTTCCTGTCTCAAAATGTGATGACTTGCTTTAAAGCTTCACCCACTGCTATGAAAAGTTAAAAGCTATACCCACTACTGATTACTAAAGTTTTCCAAAATTGCTTTAGGAGGAATAGCTTAACAATGCAGCATGGCATAATCACTGGGTTTTATTGGCAAATTTAATCTGTGCCATGGTACTGTTGGTATGTGGTAAAGTAATGCCAAGTTAAAAACACACACTGTGTGACTGACTTGTTTCTATTTTCATTAACATACCAACCGTACCATAGGTGGGATGTATTTTTCAGGAACAATTTATGTAATGTTTCTGTTAACAAAGTAAAGCAACTGCAATAAACTGCTCTTTTCGAATATAATTTAAAAATTATTAGCCAGCCACAGACATTCCTTGTCTTGTAACCAGAATCAAACAACTACATCACACAAACTCAACTGCTGTTTGTACCAAAATACCTAACAAGCCTAGAGAGTTTACCTGTGCTTGTTAGTGAAATCTTCTCATTGGCATTCAAATGTACTTATTTGCATACTGTCACCAAAAATCTAAAACTATGAATGTAACCGTGTAAAAAAATGGAGTGGCACTGTCAGTATTGCCCATAACTGTAACTTTCCTACAAAAAGTGTTTACTATATGATACATATATACAAATTCAGGTGCACATGAATTGATATTCACTGACAATATCTTACACTGGGAGATGTCTTTCACTGAAGTTGTTCAGGACCTCTGCAAATCAATTCTTTATTCTTAAACTTTCTAGGTCCTTCTAGCAGACTAAGAGGTATGTAAATGATGATTACTCTTGGTTTATTGTAACTTGATCTTGGTTCATTTGTAACTTTGAGAAACAAACATGAGAAATTCCAAAGTATAAATAAACTCTAAGCTGTTATTATACTATTCTTGAAATAGGATACTTGAGAATATTAAAAATACATTCATATTCTGCTGATAACTAAAATGGGTCACACTGATACATCTGCCTGATGAATACAGACTGCAATATGAATAGGATCACAGACTAAATGAAAGTGGAGCCTTTCTGCTCAAACACCAACACTACAGTTTCACCATGGCCCTGGAGGGATTACAAGTAGGTGTGTTTATACTTTATCCTCTCATATTGTGTCAAGACACTATTTTCTGTGTAAATTACCTATTTCAGTAAATCGACAAGACAGAGATGCAAATCTAATGCAATTAGATGCAGAGATGCAAATTACTAATCCCTCAGTTCTATTTACTTACCCGAGTGGATGCTGGTTTTAACTTACAAATAAAATTCTATTCTGAATGACAAGCTGAGAATACAAAAGAGCAAAAATTGAATCATCATGCATAATCCTGGCTTTAGTTAGTCTATTTCTTTCCCAGGCCATCCAAATTCCAAAATTTCAGGAGCATGAAAAAACATTATAAAAATGGTAATGCAATATTTCCAAACTTTCCAAAACACTCACTTTTACTAGAAGCAGTTCTATCCTTAGAGATTTCCACAAAAACAATTTGCACAAAGAAAACCTGACAGGGCCGAACTGACAGACATTGCCTACCATTGTATAGCACAGCTTCATCTCAGCTACCTTCACAAATGAGTACATGAATGAAAACTCAGTATTTTGAAATTTACTCTCAATAAGTGTTATGAAATGCAATTACATTGCAAAAGTATTGGGGATTCTGTCATCCAGTGCTCAAAATGAGAAAAAAATGCAGAAGATGAAACAGAAAAGAGCCATATCTTCGGAATACAATTCAACATTATCTTAAACTGCTTTAGCATTAATTTACAGATGTAATCAAGTTTTAACACACAGCAGAGTTGTTTTCCATTCCACTTAACTGTATTATCTTGACATTACATATATTATTTTGTTACATTTCAGAATAGTTTATCAGCCTGACTGTCCATCCTCGCACAGGGATCTTCCTAGCTTTGTTATTCTCCTAATCAGAGGATTTTACTCCTCTGCATAACTGCTATTAACTTGTCTAGTTATCCCATCCAGCCACGAACAAACAAGTGTTTTAGTGATGACCCTGTAGTTTGTCTTAGATTTTCCTCTGAGAGATTCTTAAGCCATTGCTTTCAGCATGTATCTATAGCTGGTATTTGAATTACAGTCTCAGCTTTATTCTGTCAGACAATCATCAGGCATATTGTAACCCAGGCCTCAGGTCTAGACAGTGCACACCCAGGCTAACCTGTACTGTCAAGTAATTGGTGATACAGTAGCAGCAGCTATAAAATAGCTGGTCTAAACCTACATCATACCCAGTCTGGAGAGTTTACTCTGGACCAGGTTTAGTCTTGTCCCCTGAAGCAGACAACCCCACCACACACAGTTCAAAGCTGTCTAAAAGCCAATCTGCGTGACATACAACAGTTAGTGTGCACATGGAGCCTCTAGTACACCTCCTAGTGCACTTTATTGCAAACAGAATCTATCTCACATGAACTAAACCTGCACTGCAAACCCCAAGTTAGCATTTGGCAAGTGAGGATAACTGTCAGATTTACTTAAAAACCATGGTAATGCTGAAAACTAATGTATTAACAAGACAAGGCTAGGGAGACAGTTATGGAGAAAAAAAAAATCAATAAAATATTTACAATTAGACAGTTTTAGTCTGCTACCATATTTATGTAATTTATTTTTGGTCCACTGCTTAACAGGAAGCTACAGAACACATTTTAACTAGCCACCAGAATGATGTTTAAATAAGAGAAGTCCAAGCGTTATTTTTCCTCAAAAGGTTCTCCTCATGAGTAAAACACAGTACTTAATTTTCTTTTTTTGCTCTTTAAAACTTGATCAATTACATACATAATAACAACAAATATACAAGAAGTTAGAAGCAATATAATAGCAAAGAAAGGACAGTACAGCTCCTGCTTGATCAGTGTGCTTCCTTTTGTTTTATTAAAGTAGCATTTAAACAAACAAGGCAAACCGCATACTAGGTGAAATTAGGAGAAACATGGCAAAATGGCCAACAGGGTAAAAGCTGTTGTTATTCCCCCAATACATCACAGACCTGGTGCCACCAAGACTGCACATGGAATACTGCATCCAGTTTCTAAACCTACTGGCATTCCAGTTCAGCTGAAATGTGGAAAAAAAAGAGAGTATGTGTTGGATTGAAACCACAATGGGCAATGGCCTAGAGCTCATGGTCTGTGAAGAGAGGTTGTGGGTACTGAACTTGATTAGTCAGGCAAAGAGGAAGTTAAAAGGCAATCTAATAGCTTTCTCTGCTTGAAGAGAAGTTACAAAGATGATGGGGCCAAACCATCATTGGAATGGTAGCAGACGATACTACAAAACATCTGTGGCCACCACCTGCAGCCTGGGATGTTTAGGTTGGACATTTGGAAAAAGTTTTTCACTAGGAGGACACTGCAACACTGGAAAAAGTTACCCAAAGAAGACCATAGATCTCTGTCTGCATAGATGTATACAAATCCATGGCTCACCTGATCTAATGCTGGTGTTAGTCCTGCTTCAAAAAGAAATTTGGACTGCATGACCTCCAGAAGTCAGCCCCAACACACATTTCTATGATTTTGTCAACAAGTGTCTGCTCTAGTGTCAAAAATTTTATTTCATGGATGTGGAATGTTCAGGTTAGAGTATGATCACCACTGCATTCCTCAGTGCTTATTCCAGATCTGTACGTGGGCTACTCAAATGTATTATACCAGCTCAGTGGGGAAAAGAGAAGGACCAGAGAAGGATGTTCCTTCAAACAAAATCAGCCTTACACTAAACAAAGGTATGTATCCAAGATGAGCAGGACTACTTAAGTAGCTGGCAACTCAGCTGAACAGATCATTTGAATACAAAACTAAATGTCAAGATGTAATCTGAATACTTTAACTTGGTGGTCGTTGACTGTAATGCAAGAATGTGACCTTCACACCGCCCCTATAGTCTTAACCATCTTGCTGTTGTTTGGATGGCATTTTGACATGTTGGATACAATTAAAAAAATAACATTTTCCAAATCATCAAAAGTGTGCACCTAAGGTAAAGTGCAAAAAGACACCAAGCATGATACTCTTCTCACAGCTGTTATCCTACTTTCTAACCATTTTCAGTTCAAGGACTTCTAAAGCCCAAAGCAGCTTCTAGTCAGTGGATTTCCCTCCCATGAACTAATTATAACATTCTTCTAACACACATGGTGTTCTGTGCTAGAATAAGGTACTAAATCAAGTAAGTTGCAATCATAATCACATGTTTAGTTATGATCATATACCTGATTCTGTATTCATCTACCGACTCACAGAGCGTGTGTCAGAGTAGATACTCATGCACAGGAATTTATCATTCCAAGCCTACCTCATACATATTGTTTTGTCTTTGAGTCAGACATTATAAGAGGAGCAAGTTTACCTAAAGAAATCAAGAAATTTTCATAAGTGCTACCTGACAGAACTACCACTGAGGAAACTTCTTTCTTAGCAGATCAAAGGTATAAGCAGGTTTTTGAGTTAGGACCTCAGAACAAGGGAAGGCATCTTAGTCCTTTGTGAAAAACATGCAAGGCATACAGGAGGAACAGAGGCTAGAGAATTTTTGACATTCATTGGCACTACTTCCTTCATTTACAAGACCTATTTAGATAGACTTTTTCTGTTCATCTTTGCATTACTTCATTGCTACCTGTTTTTTCCATCCCAGAACATGTAATATAACAATTCTTCACCTTTTCTCCCTGTCTCAACTTTGTGCTTTGAACCCAAGCCAGCCCTACCAACTTGTTGGCACTGGTTCGTCATCTCAAAGTATTCTTTGTCTCCATGCAGTAACTACTGATATGACTTCCAGAAAAGTCTTCAGCATCAGAGATCTGACCTACCACTGGAGAATGTTATAAGGCTGCTGATATTGCACCACAGTGAGGGTGCAGCACTAACTTACACTTAGCAACTCCAAATCCATTGACTCGAGGTAGTGAGATAGAGTCAGTGTGGGTTTGCTGTGTAGTCACCTAACTAAGACTAGTTCAAGTGGGATATCTCAGTAGTATTAACTCAGGCTGATTTGAAGAAAACTCAAGACCTCTCTTAGCAAGACTGTACCAACAAGCAAACAGCTCAAACACGTCCTGCAAACACCTCCTTTCCCCTGTTTTGAATGAACTCCATCTTTCAGCAAATATGCAGCTTCTGTTATTTCAGATTTTATTTGTGCACAAATTCATCATAATCCAGTATCAAATGACTCTTCTATACCAGGTTGTGGTCAAAATTCCTGAACTTTTACACTGAAGAAGTAGGAACTCTCTTCTTAGCCATTCCCTATCTTCTGGTATAAAGCTCTTATTTAAGGTTCAGGATTTACCGTGAAATAATAAAGCATACGGAATTTCCTTTACAGATCACACAGGAACAGTATCAAAGCATCCAAACAGAAGAAACATCTTCGAAAGGGTAATACTCATGGTATCTGTGATTTTATCTTTAAAACGTGTAGACTTCAATACAATGAAAAATATAGGTTGTTTAACCTTGCTCCAGATTTAAAGGTATAAACAATTAACTAAATTAATCTTTCAAAAAATGACAGTCATTGACATTATTCTTTGAATAATCTTTGTTTAGTTTCCATGATGGTATACATTTTAATGAAAAATTCATTATAATGTAGCATAAGGCATAATTAATTCTGGAATATTTTTTTGAGTAAATAGCTAGTACAGATGCTGAATTCCATTTTTCTACTGGCTTTATTAATCTTTCATAAACCAGTATTTCCACTATAATGGCTTGTAACAGCTCCACAGAAGTTTTAGAAATGCATTAGCTGTCATCAGCAGTGTTAATCTAACTAGAATGTCATCATCTGTATGATGGTACTTTAACACTATGATTTTTGAAACAACAGTTACATCTTTGTTTCATGCTTTGAAAGGGAGCACTTCTATATAACAGATGGAATATTAAACAGTAATTATTTAATTTTTCTGTAGTTAGAAAATTGCTTAAACCCTTTAGTTAACAATGTTGAGAATACATTTATTTAGGAAAATCTGCTCAGTCAATGGCTAAGTTCAAATCTAAGTGTATGTAATCAAATTGTAAAATGAATGAATCTATATAGTGACAGACAATTTTCACTAAAATTATGTTTTACAGATATGATACAGTGAACTTTTACCCTAGGATTAGAATTGCTGTGCAAGCATATAATTCAGTTTTGCAAACTCCAAACACCTTCACTGAGAAGTGTTTCTAGGGTATTTGCTGAGCTTATGCAAGAGTCATTTAAATTCAAAGAGAAACACTAGAAAGATGAAATGAATCCCAGGTGCTCTTACACTCCAGAATTAGATGCTTTAAGACATGAACAAAGAGAATTAGTGTTAGCAAACATACAGGATTCCTGTCTTCCTCTGGATTCCTCTTATTTAAGTGCATATTTATAAATATATAGCACTATGGTATTTCTTCACTTCTTAATTATATATAACATTATATTTCAAAGTTTTAAGCAAACTTGTGAAAGGAAATTTGTTACAAAATCTGCTTCTTCAAGGATACTGATATCTTCCAAATCCACAGCATGCTAAAAAGCCCCAGGTACCTAAAACTTCTCTGTTTTCTGAGGGTATATAAAATAGTCAAAAGCAGTTCTCCCCTGTTCTCTCATGTTAACTGATGGGGAAAATTTTCCAAGCCACCTTGGAATGATAACTACTAACTGACCAAGAAACTGAAACCCTGTGTCCTCATTGGGTTAAGACCGTTTATGAAGTGAATACAACTACTCAGCTTCCAAGGATGACTCTTGAAACTAGCTCCTGAAAGACTTCTAGCACTTCACGACTATTCAAGAAAAATAATATGCAATTAGTTGCTTAAGTGAAAGGAGAATGGGGTCTCTATTACTTGTCATTGAGCTGTGCTCCATGACTTTCTAATGATTTTTCCTCACTTGTCTTAAGCCCTTTCTTTCTCCACTGCCAGCTTAAATTTTGAAATTTTTGAAATATTTTTTGTTGGTTATGACCAGATAAGAATGTTTTCACATGTGAGTCACTGTGAATTCAACTGTTCTCTGAAAGAAGATTGACTAGATTTCCTGGTAATTTCTGTAACATCTTTTCTCCCATGCTCTGCATACTGGAACTGTCAAAAGAAGCCCATCCAACAGGTATGTACCCTAAAACGTATTTTCTGCCACTTACAACGACAAAGTCTTTCAAAATGGCCTTATTACATCTCAAGCTATCTGCTTTAAAGGACTGATCTGTTGTAGTAATATAGATGCAACAATATTCTACATTCCATTAAGGACAGGGCAAGAGATTGCTCAAAAATTCATCATTTCAAAAACCAAAAGAATAAAAATAGAAGGACCTGCAGTAACTAAAAGGAACAACATGGAACTTTGATTTCTGACTGCTTGAAGCTGAACGGAAAGCCAGGTATTACAGTCAAAATATGTACTATATAAAAATAAAGGAGCAGGTAAAAATTATTTTATAACAAACCACAGAAACAAAGAATGGAACAACTTATGGCAAGAAAGTACCAGAGTACTCCTAGTAAAGAAATCAAGCTGCAAATCTGTATTTTGCCAGGCATAGATGAGTGTATGGGGGAAGATAATAGACTCTAGTTTAACATGGCAAAATTATGGGTCACTATGGGATGGATTTAAAATTGGGTGGATATACAAATAAATGAAAAATTTGTTCCCGTTTAAATGAAGACTTTGTGAGATGAATCACACAGTGCTTCTTACAAATTTCCTCATTAGGACCTGCCTAAGAACTTGATAAATAGTTTACTGGAAAAGATAAGCTGAAATGGAAATGATAACCTCACTAAGCATTTCTTTCTCATAAGGAGGAAAAGCACCATAAATAGACATATCTCAATTTTTTAAAAATTACCTACCAATTAAGATACATGGAAAAGTGGAATTCTGGGAAATGCTGAAAATAAGTGAAAAAAAAAAAATCACTGTCCTTTTGTTTTCTATGAAATGCCTGTTTAGGACTTCCCAGCAGACCCGTGGGAAGAGCAGGAGATGTGGCAGCCAGGCAGCTCACTAGTATGTCCACAGGCGGAAGCTGTTAGGGAGACTTGATCAGCCTCGGAATTAAAACAGCAGTCTTCAAATCTCACATCATGAACATGTCACTGGAAATCCATATTAATGCTACCAAGTGTCTTAAATAGCCATATTTCTAGAGCATTCTAATTTACTACAACATGAGCATTTCTAAGTCAGAAAAACAATCTTAAAAGGGCTACTCAGGAAGAAAAAACTGTAGTGTTTGGTAAATATATAGTATTTTCCAGTCCCCAAGTAATACTTCACTTACATAGGGTCTGTTGTGCATGTGCTATGTATCTTACAGTCTCCATTTTTAGTTGTCATGCATTTCCTCAATAAAGGTTTCCTTTTACAGAAGTGTACACTCAGGAAAAAAGAAGAGCTATAACAATCATGTCACTGGTCCTACTGTTTACTGTTATCTTCAAGGTTTTAGGGTTGATTTACATTGCGTTCCTCCCTATTTGACTTTAATTGTCTGCTTCAAGTTGTCAGGACATAACTATATCTTAGATTTGCATTGCATTAGGGGATCTTTTTCTTTCTCTATTGATCTTGTCTTATGGAGTAATTTAACTCAATTCTAATTTTCTTTTGCATGCGGGGTGCTCTCTAGCCAAGGAAGTGAGTTATGTGTATTCAAGTGGTGCATCTTATGAATCTTGTTAAGCTTTACCGCCTTATAGCCTGCACTGATGGAATATTTAATCACAGAAATGAGTTGGCAGATATGATGTACAATACGGTTAAGCCTTGCGGCGTGTGTCTTCACCAGCAATTGAGAAACGGGTGAATTTGCCATTCATCAGTGCCATCCTGACAGCTTTGTATAACCTTCTGTTTTTTTACTTATTTATGAAGATTAAAGGTACTTTAAATCAACAGTTTCTCTGCAAATGTATCATCTTTATTTCAGAAGTGGCCAAATTTTTCATCATTTATTAGGAGCTAAAGGAACTTCTTGCACTGACTATGAAAGAGTTGGCACAATTTTAACATGACAGTGTTGGAGACAATAATTAGGCCAAATAACTAGAACTCTGACTGTCTCAAAAATTGCATTTCTAATTTTATAATCTTCTAAACTCCAATTGCTTCTTCTCCAAGTAAGGTGGGGGGTTGGACACAAAAGGAAAGATATGTCACAGTATTATATTACAGCATGTAAGAACTGCATTGCTCTTTTACTGTTTCATTTTCTAACAAATTTAAGAGATCAGCACACAGATTTTTTTTTTTAACTAAATTGCTTAAAATAAAGTTTAAGTGTCTGAGAGAAAATTATCTTTTAGTCAATAGATAAAATATGCAATTGATACACATTAAAAAAAAAAAAAAAAACACCACAAAACTACTTGCATATGTAAACAGAAAAAAAATCTGAAATACATGAAGTATCTTGATGGAACTTTCTGCATAGGTGTGGTAGAGCGCATGTCATAATTCATAAAATTAAATTAATACTCTTCTAATGGTAATTAAAGATTCTCATTAAGAAGGGCAAACACCTCCCTTGTGTTGGCAATAAAAATGCACTTGGGACTTTAGGAGGTTATACAAAAAAAATCAATAACCTGCCATTTTATAATTAAAAGACAAAATAAATGTTAGGGAAAAGTCCAGTAAATTAGGAAAATTACCTTCAGGAGAGATTGAAAATATTGATTTTAATTTACAAACTATGTGAACTCTTCATGCCCTACTTCATGAGACAATTATAAGTCAGATTGTTAATTCTGCATACGTATTAGAAAATTGATTACTGTACTGTGGGAATATTATTATATTTGTCATTAACACAAAGTCATTTATATAAAATGACTAATAACTCTGACTTCCTAATTTATGCAGGTTCAGGGTTGGTTCACTAACTACTCAAACGAGATCAATGTTAAGTTCCCATTTTCAATGTAGGCATACATCAAGGAAGGAAATAAATCCTGCCTACACTATTGCAATTCCATGAATGCCAAGTTAGTATTTTTATTATACTGTGCCACTTTTATAACACAATACCCTAATTGGAACATTTTTATCTATCTGACTAGATGGCACTAGATGTGTTACAGGCAGATTTTAAAAATAAATACCCGTTTGTAACAGTAGTCTTATTTAACATTTTTTCTCTCTTGAAGTCTCTTGAACTAATGAAAGTTTTTCAGCTTTGGTGGAGGCTTGAATATCTTCATGAATGGAGGTTCCCCAGCTTCTCTGGGTAACCTCTTCCTGTGTTTAACCAACATCTGTGAAAAAAAGATTTTCTAATACAAAAGGAAGTGATAAAGGAAGACTAGGGAAAATTTAGGCCCTCTCTGGAAGGAAAAGGGACACTTGGTCACCCAGGGTATGGAGAAGGCTGAGGTACTCAATGACCTTCTTGCCTCAGTCTTCACCAGCAAGTGCTCCAGCCACACAGCCTAAGGGACAGATGGCAAAGTCGGAGTCTGGGAGCATGAAGAACTGCCCACTTTAGAAGATCAGGTTCAGGACCATCTAAGGAAACCTGAAGGTGCACAAGTCCATGGGACCTGATGAAATACATCCACAGGTCCTGAGGGAACTGGCCGATAGGCTGAGACACTATCCATCATGTCTGAGAAGTTGTGGCAGTCTGGTGAAGTTCCCACTGACTGGAAAAGGGGAAACATAAACGCCACTTTTAAAAAGTGAAAAAAAGACGACCCAGGGAACTACAGGCCAGTCAGTTTCACCTCTGTGTCCGGCAAGATCACGGAACAGATCTTCGTGGAAACTATGCTAGGGCCCATGGAAAAGAAGGAGGTAATTGCTGACAGCCAACATGGCTTCACTAAGGGCAAATCACGCCTGATGAATTTGGTGGCCTTCTACAATGTGGTTACAGGTTATAGCATTGGTGGATAAGGGAAGAGCAATTAACATCATCTATCTGGACTTGTGCAAAACATTTGACACTGTCCCACGTGACATCCTTGTCTCTAAATTGGAGAGCTGTGGATTTGACAGATGGATCACTCATTGGGTAAAGAATTGGCTGGATGGTCGCACCCGAAGTGCTGCAGTCAGTGGCTCGACGGCCAAGTGCAGAGCAGTGACGAGTGATGCTCCTCAGGGGCCAGTCCTGGGACCAGCGCTGTTCAACATCTTTGTTGGCGACAGGCACAGCGGGATCGAGGGCACCATCGGCAAGTTCACCCACGACCCCGAGCTGTGTGGTGGGGGGACACGCGGGAGGGCAGGGTTGGCATCCAGAGGGACCTGGGCAGGCTGGAGAGGTGGGCCCAGGCAAACATCATGTTGTTCAAGGCCAAGGGCAAGGTCCTGCACAGGGATCGGGGCAGTCCCAAGAACAAATCCAGGCTGGGTGAGGAGCGGCTGGAGAGCAGCCCCGAGGAGAGGGACTGGGGGGGCTGGTAGGGGGAAAACTGCCTGTGAGCCAGCCCCGTGCGCTCGCAGCCCAGAACCCACCCGTGCCCTGGGCTGCAGCCAGAGCAGGGGGGGCAGCAGGGCCAGGGAGGGGATTCTCCCCCTCTGCTCCGCTCTGGGGAGACCCCCCTGCAGTGCTGGGGCCAGCTCGGGGGCCCCCAACAGCAGAAGGACACGGAGCTGCTCGAGCGGGGCCAGAGGAGGCCACGGAGATGCTGGGGGGGCTGGAGCAGCTCCCCTGGGAGGCCGGGCTGAGAGAGTTGGGGGGGTTCAGCCTGGGGAAGAGAAGGCTCCGGGGAGCCCTTCGAGCGGCTTCCAGTGCTTAAAGGGGGGACAGGAGAGGTGGGGAGGGACTCTGGGTCAGGGGGTGTGGGGATAGGACAAGGGGTAACAATTTTAAACAGAAAGAGGTTAGTGTTAGAGTACACATAAGGCAGAAATCCTTCCCTGTGCGGGGGGTGAGGCGCTGGCCCAGGGTGCCCAGAGCAGCTGTGGGTGCCCCCTCCCTGGAAGGGTTCAAGGCCAGGTTGGACGGGGCTGGGAGCCCCCTGGGCTGAGGGAAGGGGGCCCTGCCCGGGGCAGGGGGTGGGACTGGGGGGGCTTTGAGGTCCCTTCCAGCCCAAACCAGTCTGTGATTCTATATCTGTTCCTCACTTACTGTAAAGAACATATTTGACATTTACCTCTTTATTTTCAATTACGTAAGTGTTTGACAAGTGATAAATACTTTTGATTTTTTAAAAGTTGATTAGGTATTTGTATCCAGCATGCACACACCCAGACAACTGAAAAACAGATCCTAAAAGAAAACTAAAAAATTCCCAGTGTTTCCCATGGAAGTCATAGAAGACTCTCATATGATTGTGGACCTAAGAAAGGAAGACAACTTTACTACCTGTTAGAAACTTTTGGAGTTACAGTGATTATTTCTGTCTTAGATGTAAATTATTAGCTTTCATAACAAATGGCTTTTTAGGACTTGCTAGTGATTATGTTTGAGTGAGGTGCAAATTCCTCTGAAATCAAATGGATTTTAGAGTACAACCATGTTTGTTTTCAGTACTGTTGCTGTTTTTTGTTGTTGATATTTAGAAACTATTGTTAGCCATGACTGAGTTCAAGTAGAAAAAGACTATATCTCATTAACCCCAAATTGTAACCAGGATCAGAATTCCATTGCAGTGAAGAATCAAGGGACAAAACAGATTATAAATACAGTAATTTTAGGAAATTGAAAAGCTAAATATAAAATTTAAAGAAAACTCTTCAAGAAAAAAATTATGAACATAGGTGTTCTATACTTATGCATGTCTATGTACGCGTATATGCATAGGTAGATTTTTGTTGTTGTTGCTCACTATGCTTAAATAATTCCTGGAAGAAAGTGACTGTACTGAAATATAAAATAAAATATGAATAAAATCTCATGTAAGACTGGGATACTGAAGTACATTTCCTGTTATACTATCTACTCCCCAATAAGAATGTATTCCTGTATCTTCTATACAGGTAACTGTTAAAATCCTGCATCACAAATCTGTAAATGACTTGCAGATAACATGAGTCAAACAAAGAAACAAAACCTCACACCAAACATATATTTTGTACTTTTGCATATTTTAAAGAATATTAAAATAAAATAAAATAAAATATGGCATGGACAACTATAGCATAATCCTTACCTGCATAGAATTCTGGACTATAAACTGCACCAACAACTGGATTTAATTTCCAGCCTGCAGCAAACATAAAAACATAACTGAGTTAATACTGCAATTAGTGAGAATAATAAAAATTATTTAAAATTTTGTTTTTGTATAGAGGTATACAGATAAAATGTCCTTAAAAAGGTCATTTTAATGAAAGTTCTATAGGCATCTTAGATTCCTGATCTTTAATATCAGACTCTGAAGTATGGAAATAAGTAATGAAAGAAGGCATCCTTTGGACATGTAGTACTGGAATAAATTATCAGGTGCTCGGCTGCAATGCACAGTTGCCATGGACTTACTCCCTTAAATCATGGAATTAAGTCAGAGCTAGTTCAGGTATCCTTATGTCATGTAGTACCAGAGTAGGTCAGTTCTTTTGCAATGCTTTAACTCTCTGGTTACAAGCCCAGGAGGCCAAAACAGTTCATTTGCTGGACACAAATGTTTCTGATAAGCATGTGTTAGTGTAGGTTACAAGACAATCAAATGATCTGAAGATTTTGATTCTATTCTGGGGAAAATGAAAGCCTAGACACTGTATGGAAATGCCTATTGTGACATGAAAGAGATCTGCACACCATGGGATCCCAGTCAAATGGCAGAGACTTTTTTTCCATTTGTGTTTGTACATCAGACTGTCTACACTGAAACAGGACAATGGCAGGCACATGCCAAAAGTGTGTGCTGCCTGCATTTGCAGCTGATAAATGCTGTTAGCATATTGCTATATAGTAGCTTCTGTGTAAGAAAATGCTGCAGTCACATTCTGCAAAGCTATTAAGTGCTACAGATGCAGCCACTGCCTTTGTCTGAAATGATCACTTTCCTCCCACAGCTGCTTAAAAACAAAGCACAGAACCCATAGATATTCTGTATCGTATGTTCTGGCCAAACTCTGAATAATTGCTGTCACATCCTTACACCAATACGGCATTTCCAGGTAAACCTGGACTGCATAGGCTCACTGCAGAATCAGGGCCTGCGTTCAGAGCATATCTGACACTGAAGACAAGGATGTTGAAGGAACTGAAGGGGACAGGGTAAGAACAGCAGGAGAAAACACCAGCAAACTCATTAGCCTTCTCAGCTGCGGTAAAGTGCATGTTATCATTGGAACATCCCCCCACCCACACCCTTTTTTTCTTTTTCTTCTTTTTTTTTTTTTTCTTTAAGTATTTGAACAATTACTTGAAATACTGGGACCAAAAACCTAGGGGGTTCCCAAGAGCACATTTGATTCAGAGGAGTGGGAAGCACCATTTGTAAATGGGAATAAAGAGAAAAAACCTGAGGAAAAGCATCTTTTAAATTCAAGAACTATGGTACTTTAAATAGATCCTATAACCATGCTGCTGAAAATAATACACAATCAAGACCAACAAGGCTTTTCAAAATCAGAAGAGCCAAGATTAGAAGAATTTAAGTGCAAAGTGTACTGAGGTTTGTTTCTGCCTTGGCCACATCATGTAATGCAAAAGCAGAGTAGAAGACCATGAAAACATAATGCATTATAAAACTGAAAAAGTGTAATACAAAAAAAATCTCAATAACACAAAAGAAAACTATTCCTACCCTTTAAAAATAGTGCTATCTCCATTTGATGCACAGTAACTGTTTACCAGTAATTAACCGTGCAGTAACAGAGGTGAGGGGTGTTTTTGAAATGTAACTCATTAATAGGTTCAAAGAGTAAAAAGCAGCATTGCATGCAATCTGCTCTACAGAACTAAAGGCAGCTGCTCAACTTACCTAAAAGACAGTTATGGAAACTGAACAGTGGGCCAACCAAGAAGGGCTAAAATTACTTTCCTCATGAAAATATCACAGGAATTTTATCTGATCCTTCAATTCTACATTCTACAGGATTATATTTAGGAATGTCATCGTATAACAAACACTCTTAGTCAAATTTTGTGTGATGAAAAATAGTCCAAATTTTGAGACTTTCCACAAAAATCTAAGTTTTTATAGCTTAGGGAATATTTAGTATTTCAAATTCATTACTTCCTCAAAAGACCACTGATCAACACCATCCAAAATGAAAGACTGGACTGAATTTCAGATCTGTCAGCTTTTGCTGTCAAAGAAGCTGACAGACACCTCTCAGCTTCTAAGTTACACTAACAGCTCCACAACTTGTCTGAGAGAAAGAAAAAATCTTGCAAGACTCAGATTGCACTTCACAGCTGAAAGCCACTCTCATATTTCAGCTCCTTACCTCTCTCACAGTGACGGCTGTCTCATCTAACTTTTTGAAGCTTATAAAGGAAGTACTTCATTCATTGTGAAAATAACAGTAATTAAACTTAACTTTATCTTGTCAGCTAGCAATGTGCTGGCCCATAGCTGTGTGGGTTAATCAAATGTGATAGTAGTTGATGTATCAGAGTGAGTAGCTGCCAAGTAACCCTACTTCAGCAGCTGGAGGAGGCAAATTCTCTGCAGTGGGTGTCATTTTGTGCATTTTTCTTACTGTCACAATATTAATCTCCTGCTCAAGTTGAAACTATAAAGGCTCAAAACTTAAAAATCAAACAAGGAAACAAACAACCCCTCTGCCTGCCACAAAACCCCACCCTATACAGTCATCCAAAGAAATCCATGTTAAGCATGCTAAAGGGAAGGAAATAATCATACTGCAGAGTGTAACAAGCTTTGGTACAAAGTGGGGCACAGCAGTGCAGAGGATTATTTTCACTTCACAGGCCAGAAAGGCAGCCCTGGCCGGAGGAATGTACTGGTGGGAAAGCAGCCCTGCGACAGAGGGGGAAGGAAAGGGGAGCGAGAGGGAATTTAACTGTGGTAATAGTAACTAGCTGTGATTCTGAACCTAAGTTCAGATCAACAGAAGGCTCAAATTCAAAGCACTGCAAGTATAACCTTTAAAGCATATTTATCCCTCTACTGATCTCTGTTTCATGTTCTTCTTTCATTGCTTCAGTTCTCTGAATCTGCTTTGCACATAATTCTCTATTCCCTACAACACTTGGGTGAGCATCCTGAATTGCAATATGGGCATCAGAAGAAAGTATAACTGTGAACAGGATAGGTTGGAACATCTAAAAATGTCTCCGAAATATTTTTGCCAACAAGTAGAACTCCTGACACTGAATTTATTTGCAAAGAAAAGACAGTCCTATCTCCAAAGCACACGAGGAGAGCCATCAAAATCATCCTGTCTGATAACCATCTTGCACCAAAAAAGCTCTCCTAGCAACTGAGCATTTATTAACTGCTCATTTTGGGAGTCATCAAAAGTCACTAGAAAGCACACTTATTTCAAAAACAATCTAGAATGCAAAAGCAGACCGCTTATTTGAATGAAGCTGCAAATATTAAAAAATAAAAAAATCAAGGGTTTTGTGCTTTAAAATCTACTGACTTTTGCAACCATATTTACAACATGAGTCCTGATATCAAACAACCATTAGTATTCAGGGAATGAAAGACAAAACAGCGTGTACCTTATTTTTAAATTAGAAGAAATTTTATTGCGTGATGTTTTCACATAATCCAACATGTACCCCAACTACATTCTGAACACCTGACAATAACATGTCAGTCACCACATATTCTTTGAAAAATGAAGTAATTTATTTAAAAAGTGGTTATGAAGAGATAGGCACGTGCAAACAAAATGTTTCTGGCTATCTGCATCAGAAGCATCTTGCAAATGTGAATATGATTGCACTGGTTAATTCCTGACAAAATGCTGAAGAACTAGAATCACTCACTATCAGGATGACTGATAATACAAGCACTGATTAAACTAAATGAAGCACCTTGCATGTTTATACTTCATTCCTTGTGGCCTGTAATTATTACGCAAGAAGAACATGATTCTCCTTGTGTGTTTACTTTAGGGGACCTCAGACATTTAAAAAAAATAAAACCCCAAATGTATGAGCTACAACCCGTTTGTCTGATAGATACGTATCGAAAGGTGTGTCAAAGAGCATCCTATGTGCAACACCTTAGATATACAGATTCACAAACATAAATGCTAATCTTTATGCACTGGACAGGTGATATCTAGTCCAGATGGAACAGGATGGAATATGACAGACAAAACACTTCAAGTGGGAAACACTTAACAGCAGATTTTCATCATTCTCTTTTTGGATATTAATAAATGATAATGTGTAACCTAAGGAACCCTGCAGTGCAGGACACAGAGGTGAACCTCCTCTAAAACCATGTTCCTTAAAATCTCACATCTGTTTCCAGCATTCCCTTCCTTCAGCACTGGATGTGCTGGTATGTAACATGTTATTTGTGAATTAACAGTTTTGTAGCCTTAGGATAATATGAATAAAAAATATACATCATTGTTTATAACAAAATTACTTTTATCGTTTTATTATTACAACATAGCAATGTTCCTAGTAACATATACATAGCATGAATTTAGCTCCTTATTTCAACAAAATCTTGTTATTTGATCCAGAGTTAGGTTTTGTCTCTCTCTCACTAGATTCACTGTGATGTTTTAAAGCCAGTAAAAATGAAGATTTTCCCATCTGCCAAGTTCCACGTTTACATACAAAATGAGCAAGAGAACAGTTTCTGAGTGAGCATGAGGAATTTCAAACTCTTCTTCTCCAGATCATTTTAATAGCTCGATTATCATGTCCAACGAACACCAACACTATATTTTATATTTACTGTGGTAGGAAAAAATTATGACTCTTTCATTAAAAAATAAAGCCACTGTTTGCCCTATGTTTTAGTAAAACTTCACTAATGAGACCTCAGATATAGAAAATTAGATTCCTTGTATTTCAAAATGGAAAAGAGCCTAATCTACCTGTGGAAACCTTTACTGATATATGTGCGGATTTCATCTGCTTTCTACTGGATGGGAAAAACTAAATTAAATTGAAAAGCAAATAATTATAACTACACAGTCTAGTAAAACTGGAAAGCATAATTGCAATTAACTTAAATTGATGTATCATTGTTTGACATAGTTGAGTTAGAAACTTGTTAGAATTTTCTGAACAAACAAATGCAAACAACCCAAGCACATGATCAAACACTGCCAAAGGAAACATTTTAAAAAGTATTGCTTCCAAACCCCTCAAATACCTATGGGTTATTCCTCTATCATTAATGTACAACATTATAGTAACTTAGGTCAATATTAGAGTGATTTTTTTTAGACAGCTTGGAATTTAGATTTTTCCAGGGAAAAAAAGCTGGAAGCAGCACCCAATTATAGTTTGCCCTTTACTTCTAACAAATTGTAGAAGGAAGACACAGAAAATTATCTTTGCCTCGAAGCGTATCTTGGTGCTAAGAAGAATCTCATGCCTGACAGAGACATTCTTCCCACTGGTCTCCCTACCTCCATCTCCCAAGCAAAATTGAATCCTCTGATTAGTTCATTCTTCGCAACATTAACACTACACAAAGCTAGAAGAGAAGAACGCTTTCCTATCAGGTATATTTTCACACACAGAAGCCACTGTGGTTAAATGCTCAGAATCCAATCAGGCAAAATGATACATGCTGGGCCCACATGGCTGTGAATTAGCTGAACTCGACACAGATGGAATTTATGCCCAACCATACAATGTTTTAGGTTGCTGGACAAAGCCTGAGCTCAAGAAGATGCAGAAGATGCACACTATGACACTTCATGAGTAGATGAGTCCACCCATTCAGCAGAAGAGTGAGGTTTCACATGCACTGACATTAAAACAAAGCACTGAGAGCTCATGCACTTACCATTCGTGTAAGGGTTGACGGTCTTTTTATTTGTCATTACACGTGCTGTTGCATTATTTACCTAAGCACATAGAACACTGGATTAGAAAGTGTTACAGGGAGGGTCCATGTTACTATTAAATGCATGCATTATTACTGCTATTAGTCATGTAAAAAATAAAATGCAATTTAATTTATAGAAGGCAACAGGTGCATAACAAAATCATACTATTTATAATTACATTTACTTTCATAACCATTTTAACTTACAAATCATTTCAATAAAGCAACATCATATCATTTAAACTTTAATAAAAAGACATTAAAAGCAAATTAAAAGGTACTGCATAATTGAAGACTTAAGAGCATGCTTGTATTCCATGATAACACTGATACAATAAATACTCAAAACAGAAAAAAAGATTATATGAAGGAACATGCAGTGGAGTAGAAGGGAAAGAGACAAGGTACAAGGAAACAAAGAAAATGTCAAAAAAAGGGACAAACGAATTTTAGCAGTGTGCAACATAACCCTTTAGAAGAGAAGTACCATTGGAAAAGCAACATCTAAGCATTCAACACTTGGAACAAGAGCCTTTTTCATTGCAAGAATTAACAAAATCATTCAAGCTTTAAAATCACAGCTAACAAAAGGATAAAAAGAGGGTGCATTATTTAACACAATATGGAGTTAACAATCTGAGTAAGATGTGCACGAAGTCATATCCTCAATCCAATCAGTGCCTCCCAGGCTTGCTTAAAACGTACACTCAATTACAGGCGTACCAATATAGAAAAAAATGTAGCATCAAGAAAACTTAATACAACAAGTCAAAAAAATTCACGTGGTATATCAGCGCTAAATACGTGAAACGGCAGATGGACTTCTCCACTTACCATTCAGCACCATCGCCAGCATGGGTATGTATACAGTTACCATGGTTACTGAGAGTTTGGTGAGGGCCCTAAGCGCTACCGTCGAAGGGGGAAAATGAAAAGGCAAAATATGCAACATCTTACTCAAAAGACGACAGCATTTTCAATTGGTATTTTTTTTTATTCTAACAAATACGACTGAGGCAGTATTGAAGGGGATCCAGTGGTACTAAAACACATTTGTGTTGGTTTTTTAACAGATAGGAATGGCTCAGGCCATCCAGCCAAATTAGCCTGATGGTTTCATTACAAATTAAATCTTAAAATTGGTCGGTCTCTAGTCTGGCTTTGTTTCATTTTCTTGTACATCTTTTGGATGCTTCCTTCCCAATCTGAATTTTTTGAAAGCCACTGTGGATCCCACATCAACCCTGCAGAAAAAAAACAAAACAAAACAAAACAAAACAAACCAAAAAAAAAAAAACCAACCTTTTGTTCCTTTTGTTTGTTTTTGTTTTGTCTGTCACACTTTTTTTTTGTTGTTCTCAATTTTTAATTTTTTTTTTCTTTTTTTTGTTGGCTGGTTTTTGGAATCTACTGCACCCATTGATTTACAAAACATCCAAAATAATAACTTCGAAATATTAAAGCTTTCTTTTTTTTTCAATTCTGTCATCCACCTTTCAGCAATAATGATAATAATAATAATAATAATTACAAAAGAAATAATAATAAAAAACCCAAGTAAGGCCAGATTCTCTGTCTTTATATATAAATATATATATAAACAATGGGAAGGGGGAAGGGGAGCACACAGAAGACACCAATGATGCATCTGAAACAACAAATGAGAGTGAAGCAGACATTTATAAAAAAGATGAAAAGGAAAATATTTTGAACATGCACCTCGATTTTACGGCCCTCTACCACGGTGCCGTGTAATTTCTCCCTCGCCCTGTCCGCATCAGCACTATTTTCGAAAGTTACGAAACCAAATCCCTGCATGCAGGAGGGAGAAGGGGGGAAAACAACATGCACATTATTATTTCAGTCAATGACCACTTGTTTGCTTATGTTCTCTCTCTTTAATTTAATATTTTCTTGTCCTTGCTTCATTTCTGTAACATGCAAATTAGAAAAATTATAATTGTATTGAGATGTGCAATAAATAAGCGACAAATGTGAACAAATTTTTTCTGTCATCAGTTAGATAAAACCCTGAGAAATTCAAAGAATGATACCAAAAATACCTTTCTACATGTCACTACAGAGGAAAATAAATCTAACAATAAGAAAATGAAATTAAAATAAATTACAGTGTCTTCACATAGAAAAAAATGAACTAATGAGAAAAGAAAATGAACCACATTTTAATGACATGCAGATATCTCAATGAAATAAAAAACATGTGCACAAAATTCAACACTGAATGTCAATATACTCTAAAACATTGCCTACTTAATCATGCTGTTGTGATCATAAGAAACATTGTTCCCATGCAACACTAGGGTAACTTAAACTTTTGTCAAACTGTACAGCCTTTACTTATTTTTTTATAAAAGAAAAAAAGGAAAGAAAACCACCAACAAAACAAAAGTACTTTTAGAACAAAGTATAAAATTCCTTGTATTAACAGATCAAATAAAATCACATGATGTGAATAGAAAAAGAAACTTCGATAAAGGAATAAAAATGCAAATGTTTGAAAAAGTTTAACTGGCTCATTTACTATTTATGTATATTACTCTCCACATATAGAACATGCAACTGGTAGAACTCCAGAATCCCATGCTAGTGGGACAGGAGAATATTCAACAAATATGAAATTCTGCTTATGACAAATGCTTTGCTTTATAATATTAGGCTAAACAAACATATCCAATCCTACTAAAATTCTTTTTATTGTGATAAGTTAAACACTGTTTATAATGGCAAATATTTTTGAAAAAATCAGACATTGACATTTTAGAAACATACACCAACCCTTTGAAGTAATTCTTACATTAGCACTACAATGCCTTTGCATGCTTTCCCAAAGTTATCTGAACAAATAAGCTTCTACATCCTTGGTGTATCATAACAAGAAACATTTGCAAGTGATGCATGGCTGCTTTATATATAGGCATTGCTGCACATATCTGAAGTCCTACTGCAAGTTTTTTCTTTACTGCTCCTTTAGCTTGAACTATGAGTTAAAGCTTCCCTCTGTTCTGTTCCTCATCAATAAGCCATGCCTCATGCCTCCTCCATCTCCAGTCCATTCGCTAAGCTTTGTGGCCAGTATTCACACTCACTTACACTCTGCAGTTCTACCTGTAATGTACAGTGACTGATTTAAAAAAAAAAAAAAAAGAAAAGGAAGGGATGATACTTGTACATTTATTTATACATTTTCTACACTCAGGAGACCAAATATGAAACTAAGGCAAAATTGACACCGAGCATTGAGAAAAAAAAATGGATATGAACTACAAAACTAATTAATCAACAATGCATTAGAAAATTTAAGAAAATATCAGCATCATTATACGGGGTTATTCGGGTTATTTTACTTATTCAAAGAACACATTTATTTATGGCTGTTTATAACATATAAAGTGACATTTACAGACAGTAGCAGTTTACGTTCCATTCTTTTCAAAGTAGCTTAAACATACTGTCTGTTGCTCTTTTTTCCCCCTCTATCAAAGCCACAGTGAAGCCTGAGCTCAGATGTGCTCTATCAGCAGTTTTACTTCTAGCTGAAGCCATTCTCAAAACACCTGATTCCACACATTTTCTCCACTCTACCCTCCACAATTTTAGCGCAAAGCCACGACCTTGCTTGTCACAAGACACTGAGGATATAAGTGTCTTTTCCCCAAAGCACCAGGAGTGTTCAGAGGAAGTAAATCCCTCTTCTCAGTACTAATCCCTATGTTTTAGATGCGTGCATAGGCTTTTCTTATACATAAACCCATCCTCAACTTCAAACTTTTACTACTTCTTCAGCTGCTTCCTCCCCTCCTGTAAAAGCTCTGAAAAAAAAAAAAATCTGATCATTTAAGATGCCATTAAGAAAATTTCACAGCAAAAAACATCACTGAAACCATCGATCCAGCGAGCCAAGCTCCATGCAATAGCATAAATTCCCCCAATTCTGTTTGTTCTTCCCTCTCCCTCCTCATTGCTGAACAAAGTCCCCTTCCTAGAATTACAAACATTTGGTGGGAGTTGTTTAGTCAAAACTGTGAATCATTCTTCTTAGCTTATAGCACTACCGTTTTTTTTTTTTTTTTTGCAAGCAACTAAGGGAAAAGATAAAAACCTAATTATATTAAAAAATTAGAAAAAGATATAAAGTGGAGCCACAAGCCAAGAAAAGACAGGGGCTTCAGAGATTCTGAAAAGAAGAGTCATTGTAATTTTTTAATTTCTTATGTTGTATCTATTCTCATAATTAACACTATTTAAATTGAGCTCCTATTATTTTGGCAAATCTTACCTAGCTGACAGAGAAACTCAACCACAGAACAAATTAATTCATCACACATTCAAGTATCTGCACAAACATGTTAACATTAATTTCATATGCAGCTGATTCAACAACTACTTCAGCTTAGGAACCTATGTATTTTATTAACCATTAATGTAAATTTCAGCATTTTATTTTTCAAGTCTGTCAAATGAATTTACCATAGCCAAGTTAGTACTTGAGAAGGATCTGTTTTACTTTGAGAGGTGCTTTGGGACTCTTCTTATTTGAAGAAATAGATGTTAATATAATAGATACTATATGCATATTAATATATATACACACAGATTTATGAAAGTATATATGTGGTATATAGTTGTATAGAGCATTAATTTACAACTGTAAAAAAAATGGTACTTGTTGATGTTCCTTTATCTTTGCAGCCTTGCAGTTGTACTCCAAAAAAAAGCCATTCACAGCTCCATGGAGAAATTCAATGTTAAAGCAGCAGAGTAGTATTAAAATAACGAAATGAAATGTAAGCTATATTTCAAATTCTCCTTCAAAGATGAGTGGTAAATGCAGGGAAAGGTAAATTACCAGCAGTTTTTAATGTTATTTTAATCAACAGCTTCAAGAATTGGCAAAGGTAAGCCTCATTTAGTTAAACACAGGTCGTAAGGAAGATCTACAGTAAAAAATACTGAAAATCTTGCAATTCTTACAAAAAGAGTTTCAAAAGTCATCAGTATTGGCATACAATTCTAGCAAAGTTATCTTAATTATTATTATGCCCCCAAACAAGCAGAAATTTGGAGTATGAAACTTAAATTATTTTAGGGTTTCTTTAATGGACAGAATCCCTCCTGCAAGATTATTTTATACTTTATGGTGGTGCTGCAGCATTACACTTTTTGAATATGCAATTCCATTTTCTTAATCATTATGGCATGAAAATGAGCTTACTTCTGGTGCTTCTGCAAGAATCTTTTAAAACATTAAATATTGGAATAAAAAGAAATAAACAAAACCCCCCCAAACTTCTAGCAATTCTTTTATGCCAAATTGCAGCTAGAAACAAGTTTTAATTTTATCCTGCAAACTTCTTTACCTGTACTCAGTTTGACACCACTTAGTAGTCCTTTCAGTTTCAGTGGGATTTTATGAAAACACAGATAAACACTGCCAGGAATGGGACTTTAATCTGGTGCATTTTATATCCTACAGAATGGACATGAAACAATTAGATTAAAATTAAAAAAAAAAAAAAAAAAAGGAAAAAAAAAAAAACAGGTCCTCTTATTCCTAATCCTGTTTTTTAACTTTTTATTTCATTGAAAGAGTCTAAAGGTACTTCTGCAAATCAAAATACTACATAGCTACACCTGAAATAACACTAAACAAGATGAGAAGCAGCATATATAAGCAGTGAGAGTCATCAGAAAACTGCTTCAAGTAACTTCAGCAGCTTACTCAGAGTCAGTTTGGATGCAGCAACATGGCACTGGTTAGTGTAGAAGTATTTAATAAGAATAGGTTTTAGAGTCTCTAACACAGTCTGTAACTGAGGTAGTGCCATTACAAGCCTACCTAGGGAAACCTCTTCCTTGTGAAATCCTCTCTAGGAACTTTTTTTTTTCAGAAGGCACTGGGATGTTTTCACTGCTTCAAGATCACTATTAAAAAAACTCCATTCAGAGATACCTCCTCACCTCATCCCTCAAATACTTCAAAAGAGTCTTTTACTTATGCAAGCCGATACAGATGTGGTGGTCACAAGGCCTACAGGCGTAAGGTTTAATGGCTAAACAAACATGTGAACCACCACCACCATGACATGTGTATTCAGTTCCATTCCATCTTCAACAGAACCAATCAAAGGTGGCAGTGTGGGACATCTTCTGAAATATATAATACTATCCAGCAGAAGCAGGTTCTGGACAATCAACATCTTTTGCAAACACTACTGAATTCGATGATAATAATCCACAGCCAAAGTAGGAGATTCTAAGCCACTAAATTCCATGCATTTTGGTTGTTCACTGAAAAAGTGGTAAATATTCCAATTGGGTTTTGGATAGCAGGCAAGGGTACTAATTAATGAATGTCAGAATAATTTTGGACCATAAACCAGGAAATTTCAGCTATTCTATTTAAAATAAAAAAAAAAAAAAAGAAAAAGAAAAGAAGAAAAAGAAGAAGAAAAAGAAGAAGAAAAAGAAGAAGAAAAAGAAGAAGAAAAAGAAGAAGAAAAAGAAGAAGAAAAAGGAGAAGAAAGAGAAGAAGAAAAAGAAGAAGAAAAAGAAGAAGAAAAAGAAGAAAAAGAAAAGGTGATGGCTTTAAGTTTAGAATATAAATACAAACACATTAGGAGAAAATTAACAGAATTTAAATATATCTGCTTTAAGAGAGATTTATGATGTATCTGATTCTTAAAACATGACTGATTACAGTATGTCTAAAACAGGAAAACAATTTCATTGCTAATAATAAATCATATATGAGTGTTACAGGAAGACTGAAACACTGGTGGATAAACATTCAAGTGTGTCTGACATGGCAGGAAAAGGAAAAAGATATCATGCACATGACACACATAAACCTTCATAATGCAGCTGATATCACAAGTGAAGCATACTGGGCTACAGTTTTGCACCAGGTAACAATGTTAATGCAATCATAGCCATTCTCTCTCACTTTATTTCTTAAATATTTAAAAAATGGAAGTATGCATTTAAGGCAAAGTAATTTTCAGAAAAAAAAATGTTTTCATTACAATAAGAACTCTTTTAATCAAATAAATGTTGAAATAGATTGTTTTCAAAGGGTTGGTGTACTGAAGCTTTAACTAAAGAGGAAAACATCTGCACTTAGATAATCTGGAACAATCACATATTTTATCAGCTACTTACTAAAGAGGATCGTCATTAGGTATCATTATCATCTTTCACTCCAGTAGGGGAAAAAATACCTGTAGTAATACAATCCTGCCTACAAGTATCTGTAAGTATGGACTCATCTTATAAAATAAAAAAATATAATTACCATTGAAGACTAAAGACAGCAGAAATCAACATTCCCATAAAACAGATGACAGTTTGGAGTAGCTAAAATTACTCCTTTTAAAAGATATTAAATGAGTCCAATGAATTTCATGCTGCTTAGGAAACTGAATGACAGCTCAGATGTTTTCACCAATATAGAGTTTCAGATGTTATTTTTACAGCAGTGCAGTTGTTTCCTTTCACTCATATAAATATTTTAAACAAATTAAAAAATTCCATGGGTGAATTAAACTGCTTACCTTTGAGCCTCGCTCATTAAAAATAATTTCAACATCTAAGATTTTACCAAATTGCTGTAAAGAAATAGAAAAGTTACATGAAAATAAGATAACTTCAACACTTCCATCATCTATAATACAATTTTTTGTTTCAGAAAATGGTGCAACACATCAAAAAATTACAGAACATAAAATCAAAGATAAAGTATCAAAAAAGACACACTGAAAAGGGGCCAGATCGATAGCACAATTAAATTGTACGTATCCTTACATTTGTCACTATTATTCCACATATGCATTTATTAATTTTAAAGTTCAGTGAAATGACCTGACAAAGAGGAAATCGTCATTAAACTGTGATCACAGAGAAATGAAAATCCCAAACTTCGTTTTTTTTTTTTTATTTTTGTCTTTGCACAAAGTAGGTTACTTCCTTGTAATCCACCCAGTTCAGCTGCCATCACTGTTTTTTCACAGATAATATGCTACTGAGTTGCTTTGCTTGGGTAATAAACATCACTAACAAGACAGGATTAATGGCTGCGTGAACATTGCCACCCTCTGGTCATCCTTCCCTTTGAAGAACCTTTGTTTCGTAAGACTTTTTGCAGCTGTTTTCCTAGACAGGTCAAGGAGTTTGGTTGCTTCTGCCACTTACTTTCTGATAGGAATAAGATTAAGCCATCTGGGAGTTTTGTTGCTGGCTTCAAGGTGTGAGGATTTCTCTCCACCCTTGCTGAAAAGGGATAACCATTACTCCCTAAGCAATTCTTGCTTACTCGAGTATAATTTTGAAAACTAGAACAGATACTTGTTTGGGGTTTGGGATTTTTCCCTGCTCAGAATTGCACTTCTATTGTAATATTTGTAGCAACTGTTATTCCTATTGACCTTACAATAGCACTCACAATCATCTAGGCATTGTTCTCACACACCGAACTTGACCACAGTTGCTATGTCAGAGAAAAGGGCTCTATTGGACTTGTCTTACTAAGAGAATAAATGTTTGCCTTGAGCAGTGTTTAGTTAGAACACTTTCTGATATGACACATGTTGTGATGCAACACTGTAATGTTTGATAATGTATCAGTGGGCCATTTCCCTTATTTCATATGTCATTAATATGCAGTATGGATCAGTGCTACAGGTAGAAATTAGAAGCAGGCAAGTGAGTAATCTATCAAGAGTCCAAGGAATTGCAAAACTCAGTCTATACTCTAGTCTTAAGATATAATAAACAATCACAGGACAGAAAGGACAGTATTGCTTCTCTAGAATATTAAAGGGTTTCAATCTGGTTATGGAAAAATCAACCATCATTTGTTATCCATTGGCTTATTTGATCTTCTTGCATTCACTATCTAATAAGCAGACACTGACTTAATGTTTAAACAATCCTCCTATGCTGTACTTATGTCCATGCAAAAAAAATCATCTGCTATGGGTATAACATGGTCATGATGCAGCATTACCACATTTTATATCAAATATTTCAATTCACACTTGCAGGAATTTTGTTTTTCTATCAATTCAGAAGCTAAAAGTTTACTGTTACCAAGCCTTTCTAAAGCTGGAAAACTCCAGTCATTCACCAGTCTTTTGAGACCTAAGACTTTGAAATATTGAAAAGAAATGTAGTTTTTATTCACTTATAAATTACTACAATCCCTCAAAAAAATCCCCAAAACCCTTTCATTTAATGTATTTTCAAATAAAATCCATCTATTTTAAGTGGTTTGTTTAATTTAAATAAATTTGCATCTTTTTCTCTAGAGGGTTAATTATTATGCCTTCTGCTATTCTGCTGATGAACTCTAAGCTGCATTTAGGGGAGGTTACCAGTAGCAAGTCAGATATGGCAAAACAGTCACTCTCATTTCCCAAAACTATACCAGGATTCTTTTTTCAGTGACTGTTCCCTTGACTCCATAGAAATTAATACTGAAACACGCAATGTCTTAACTCACATACAGACATCAGAAGAACTTAAAAATCTGAACTGAACATAAATGATGGAGAGAAGTGTTGTGCCATGAAATACTTGATGGTGCACTGTATAACAAACTGTAAAGCAGAAGAGAATTAAGTTTTACTGAGTCAGAAATAAGAAATCTAGAGTAACACAAATACTTAAGAGCACCGACTTGGAAGAGGAAAAGGTGGGTTCTAATCACTCATCAAGTACTATTTCTAGGTTTTATTTAGTGACATTTCAAAATAAACCTAAGAGTTAATGGAGCAGGGAGAAGAAACCCAGTCTAACTTCTAACCTAGAATTATGAGATCTAGCATAGAGTTATGAGCCTAGAATTGATGGCATGTGTGAGACGTCTGAAACACAGTTAATGCACTTAAAGGTGGGTAAAGGCCTAGGCAAAAGCAAAAATTGAGAGACTTATAGAAAAATACTGTCAGAAACTTTAGAAGCTTACAGATTTATAATAACTGTGGGAATGGGTGAGGATTCCCACTCCAGAATTTCTTGCTTAAATTCAGTCCATGTCTTAATTCTATAGATTTGGGTCCCTTGCTCATGAGGTCAAGTATGGACTATTTTACATCATGCTCTCAAAAATCAATAATTACAGGCATATAAATCCAGATGTGTACAGCAGGAATATTGATGCAGTCAATATTTTAAGCCAATGTATATAGCTTTTTCTGCATGTAATACAAACCAACACAATATGTAGAGTACACCCATCTATCACATAGAGCAGAATCAGTAGAATTTCCTTCCCAGTTGTGACTGGCAAATCAGATGTTTAGTTATCAATACGTGAAAAGAGAATCATTACTGAAAATGGTTAAACAGTCTAAATCAGGGATATTACTCTCATAGTTGCCTATAATATAAAATACCTATTGCAAAGCAAATATAAAAAAGCATAAATAAAGGATGAATACTTACACCAAACATTTGCCTAAGATCTGGATCCCGGAATCTGAATGGTATATTTGAGACGTGAAGCCGTTTTGGCTGTGATTTGTTTTCTGTGTTTTCAGAAGATTGTGTCTGTTGCTGGCCATCGGTCTGTGCTGCATCATCTGTCTGCTAAAAGGGTAAAGCAAAATAAAGTAAAGCACGCTGCAAGTATTCCTGCCATTTTTTATATAAAGTGGTGGGCTTAAACTCTCAGAAAAATTACTAAAAAGGAGTTAAATCTGTTCAAAGGTACTAAAAAATACCAGAAGTTGAAATATAAGAAAATCAAATCCATTTCTGTATCTGTCTCAATGGTATATGCTTTCAGTGATATTTTTAATATGTACTTGGAATAAACTGGAGAATAGGAAGGAGATTATTATTTGTTGATTTTCTTAGCTGATTTTAAACAATGAATAAATATGTCTCCCTGTATTACAAGACTTTTGAAACCCCTTTAACTTCCCATCAGTGCTTGACAATGGAAGAAACTGATTCTCCATGTCCTAATAACAGCCTTGTTGCAGAAGCGAGCTATACACTTTCAAATAAGATTAGTACTTTCATTCAGAGGCCACTGAGACTTCTACATAGGAGGTAGGTAACACATCACATCCTAGTTGCCATTTCATAAGCAGTGCCGATGGGCACTAGAGGGTCATTTTGTCTAGATAAATGGTCACTGTTATGGAAAAGGCCTTGACTTGTGAAAGGGAAAAGAAGTACAATCAGTGGTGAAGGTTGCCTGACATAAAAGTGAGACCCAGAAACAAAGTTTTACAGCTTTTCTTTCTCACCAAAAGAAGATCATACCATGGTACTTCTTACAGGGGTACTGTTCTCTAGTTTTAAAACACTATTTTATAATTGAAGGGCATTGCTGTATATTACAATTTGACAAAGCAACAGAATTATAAACCCCTAGACAGATTAGGAAAAAATACAATGTCCTTCATCCAAAAAGTAAAAGTAACTAATGCTGGTCTATCAGCATATTACAGAAATTTCTCATCTGTGTTCTTTAATTCTATCACACAGTGCCTAATTAATCACTGCATGTACAGCACATATTAACCAGAAAAAAATTCTGAGAGGTATGTAAAAGCAACATAGTTATTGTCTTTTGCATTAGTAGAGAGGATCTGGAAGAAAAGAAGAAGAAACAAAGTAGTTGAATGAAATTACAAGGATTATCTTACAACTGTTATTCGATTTTTCCTGTGCTTCCTCTTCCTTCTGACTATATTAATATATTTAGGGTTTTTTTGTGTTCTAATTTTACAGGTTCGCTTTTCTTTCTGACATTTTTCATTTTAAAAAAAAAATAAAAAGAAGAAATCTCCCATTTCCTGCTAGTATCAAATTTCTTTTAAGAGACAACAGCTTAATCAAAAAGAAAATAAACCTTACCACACAGTTTCAGTACCAATAAGCCTGTTAAGGAGGAAGCAAAAGAACTCAAACAGAATACATCATTTTCATCAGCAACAACTACATGTTAAATTAATTCTAGCAAGTTAAATTCAACATCATCTTCCCTAGTAAATGCAAATCTTCTTAAATTCAAAGTAGAAACATCTACAATCTCCTGTACTGCCTATACATCTGTGCTAAGAACACCTTACAAATCAAGGTCCTCATCATCTGAAGCATCAGCTCAGCAGCAGCGTCTACATTTCATGGGATACAATGATACTCATGCAAATGCAAACTTTTATGCACACTAAAGAAGAATTTTCAAGTGACCCAAACCAGGCACTGGGAACAGCTCACGTGTAAACCTAAAACTGAATCAGTGCCACCACATCTCTTCATCTGCTACTCGCTGACATCACAGGCAGAGTCCCACAAACTAAACAGTTAATCTTTACAAATTTCTAATGATTTAAATACAAACCATGGCATATATCTGTTTAGAGACAAAAACATGTTCCATGCTAATCTCCTGCTACCTAAAACCAACTCAAAAATTCAAAATTTAGATTTTAGGCAACTGTTCCATCCACAGACAACACAGAGATTGCTTTCTACCTTCAGGCCTTAAAAGGAGAGAAATATGAAGGAAATTTGGTATATGAGAGCAGGTTGGGGATGAGGGACTGGAAACTTCTGAAATAAAACACTCCAGAAGAATTTAAGGTCAATTAGATTAATCTGAAGAGAACTTAAGAATTCTGAAGGTGCTGTGTAGCTTCAGGAACAAAGGGTGCCCCAGGAAGAAATTATATAATCAGCATACTGTATAAATGCAAATTGGAAAAAGTAATTTCTGTTCACTGCATTAACATAAATGATGAGAAACTAGGAGTAGGATGGTTGAACTGCGCTCTATTAGCATACCAAAACATTAGGAGCAAATTCCATACTAAGAAGCTGAACAGATAGATTGCCAACAAAAATCCAGTGAGGTTTCCTAAGATGATGCTGAAATGAAGGAGCTACAAATTACAGGTGAAGTGAGTAAAGCCAGGTACTGTTATTTTCTGGGAATTTCTTTACGCTTTTACCACTTTTGTTCAGGGAAGCCTGAAATTTACAGTTTCAGCAAAGAATGTCTCAGAGTTTAGGCTGTGAGGACTGAAAACCAGAAAGGCACTGTCATCAAAGATTCATACCTGTAAGTGGCCTTAAAGAAGTCTGTGGCAGAATTAACAGAGCTAAACCATAGAAAACGTATTCAAAGGCTTGACAATATAACAGTGTCTTTACAAAGCACATTATCATCCAGAATTCTACATATGTGCCTAGGAGATCTGGGGATGGATAACTGAAAATTGAAATTGGAATGTGAAACTTACACAGAAATTTCCCAGTAACACCAAAGAGGTAAAATATACATAGGACTGTCTGAATTTTTCAAGAACCCAGAAAGGAAAGTTTCAATGCCCTGCAGACTCTAAGAGCTAGAATGCAATTTACCTTACACATAAATAATACACTTCAAGACAACAGTTTCATTGCTAGAGGATTTAAAGACCAGTGTTTGATATTTCTTTAAAAATTAATTCAAGTTAGTTTATAACATTAGTCTTGCTACAACCCTGCAGTCTTGTATGCAGTAAGTACAAATCCTGATCTATTATAGTTTGGTCTGTCTCAACACCCTCTCCTGACTCATTCAAGCAAATTAGTACACTTTATGTAAAACAAATAAATAAATAACCCCCCTAAGCCTTATCATTAGACAGAAATTGCATAAAAGGGAGTATATTTTTCACATACAGCCTAATTTTTTTATTAGATAGCTGTATTAGAGTTAGCTTTACATATCAAAAAGTCATTAATTTAACTTTGCAAAGAGATCACAATTGATAAATTCAACATATTTTACCACTGGAACTATCTGCTATCTGCTGATCCTTGCTTTTCCTTGTGTGTGTACTGTTTTTTTTTTCCTGTAGAAGGTGGCAACGTAAATTCACATACAACTTGTAATCCACTATAATCTTGTTTATGGAACTACTCTCTAAACAGTGACTTTTCATGCTACATCTGTGCAGTTTGTTACTGCTGTGTAAACATCTTAATTTGGTGTTTTTGAATAGCATATTAATTTTCACAAACAATACCTACATTTTATCAAGATTATTTTGAATTTTAATCCTGTCCTGTTATGTACTTGCAGTCCTTCCCAGTTTGATATTGTTGCAAATTTAGTAAGTATAAACTCCATTCCATCACTCAGATTATTCGTGAAAATACTGAAAAACACTGAGTCACCACAAATACCTGTACGACTCCTTTTAATAAATCTTCTCATTTTGATAGTGGGCTACTTCTCCAACACAGTTTCTAGTTTTCCACCCAGCCTATTGTAGTTGCACATTTACCATATTTCCCAGCTTGCTTAAAAGCGTGCCTTACATGAAAGTGTCAAAGCCTTATGAAAAGTTAAATATAAGATTCAAGGCTTTTCCTTTGTCCACAAGGCCACTGTAGAAGATACTATCTTTTTGACGAATCCGTACTGATGGCTATTCTTCTTGTACTTTCAGGTGTTACAAAAACAGTGTGCATCTACTTGTTCCAGTATTTTTGCAGGACTGAAACTCATGACAGCACATCCCTTTAGACTATATAATCAACACTTTTCTCTCCCTCTTCCTTAAAAACTGGCATTAGGTCTACACTGCTCCAGTTTTCTGGCACCCCTACTCATTCTCCACAAGGTAATAGAGACAGACACTAGTGGCTCCAAAATATGATGAGTTTAATCTTTAAATACCTTGGAACAAAGCTAGTTAGAAACTTCTAACTGAAAAAACAAACAAACAAAAAAAAAAAAAAAACCAAAAACAAACAAACAGACCAAACAAAAAAACTAACAAAAAACACTAAACCAAAACATCACACCTAACTTACCTGAATATTCTTTAACTGGTTTCTTCCCTCTTTGAGACTGACAACTTTTTCCAAGAACCGGGAAATTACTGTAATAATCACCTGGCTCAGGCTGACTTTATAGTGAGAAATCATCCAAAGAAGAAAGGTTCTCTTGTCCTTCTTCCCAGGATTGCATTTCATACTCACTCTCAAGGATTCTCTAACCTAGCTTTAACTATCCTTTTCTCAATCCTGGCTCAAATCCCCTCCAGAGGATCCTCCCTCCTGGTTGCCTTTTGTACATTCAGTTGCAGAACTTGTCACCAACATATTCCAATAACAATCTCAATTGACAGTCTGGCTGCAGGAAGCATCAAATCACCTGAAATCTCTATTATTCATGAGTTTAGTACTGTACCCCTGGTTGCCTACTAAGGATCTCATCCACTGAATCTTATCAGCTGGATGTCTATGATAATTTTCAGAACAAAGAGGTCCTTTTTTCCTCTAATAGTTCTCCAGAGGCCTTTAAGGGTCTCTCTCCTTCTACAGTTGTGACCTTGGTTAAGGCACCTCCTTAAATTACAAGGGCAAAATTCCTTTCTTGTCTGCTCTTCTTAATCAAGATTCACAACTTTATTTTCAACAGCATATAGTTTTTGCAGGTATGAATTTTCAATACAATTTTGATTTTTTTTTTCTATGGGACTTTATGCCCTTTTATTGTGACATAATTTGTCACAATGGCATCATATAAGTACAATTGGGTCCAGTGTGGTCCCAATGTATACAGTACAAGGTTTATCAGAGGGCATCAGTAAATACCCCAAAACAGACTGCTTCCATTTGCAAAGCCTGAGGTATGGAATTTCTCTGACACTCTAAAGTTCCTAAACATTTCTAGACCCCTACATCATGCTTCATAACTGTTAAACCTATTAAAAGAAAAAATATCCGGTGTGTTCAAATAATTTTAAGGGAAGCTGTTTTTCTAAATAGGTAAATCAAGAAGTAAAGATACAAATGTGCTGGGAGCTGAAAGCACTAGTAACACAGAGCCTTAATGCAGTAAGAAATCAATGGTGACTGCAGGTTCTCAGCACCCTTGAAAATTACTACAGATTGGCTTTTTTCCTATGCATGTCTGTCAGCACTGTATCAGGTTTGTTTGTAGCTCTGAGGTTTAAGATGTCATTTGTCATCTTCACTGAGAGGTCATTTCCACCGATTTGCTACATGACTTTTTTTTTCTGGTTCCACTGAGAATGTATTTCTAATTTAAAAAGACCTAATAAACAGTTACATATTTTAGCGGATTACTGATGAGTATTACTCAGAGGGAACCACAGGACAAAAAATTTAGCATCTTACTGACTATAAAATGACAGACACTGCTAAAAAGTCTTATTTATATTAAAAAAAAATTGCTCAAACCCAGGACAATTTATTAATACACAATTGCACACAATTGCAAGTTCCCAGCACCATTTTATCTCATAAATGTTAAAATAAGTTGCTGAAACTTGAACTCTTTAATGACTGTTGATTGCATTTGCAGGCACTTCATACAGAATTGAGATGCTCAATTTTCCATAATACTTTCTAACTCAATTGATATATACGAGCTAAACAAGTTTAATATTGGCGAAATTTAATTTAGGTATGGACAACATTCGGAGAAAATCATGTGAGGCATGCCTACATCTCTACTCAGAAATATGTCTTCATATGTCAATTTTAATTTATCATTTCAGAGAACAAATATTCCTTCCTATCTTAAGGCCCCATGTCATGCTATTATTATTCTTTGATAGTTCTCTTTATAGTTCACTTTCCTCTTGACCTTTGTCAATCTTATTCAATACATACATATCACCATTTTAATAAAAATTATGTTTTGCATTGTTATCGTCTCATAAATATTGAAGAGAAACTATTTAACACAAAAAATGAGGATATATATCTACCCCCTCAGAGAAACAAACATCATGAAACCAACTTGAGCTAGCCAATTTAAATGAAATAGATATGCTCATAAAATTGCCTAAGTATAAAATAACATTAATATTTATCACTGAAATTATCAAATTAGCTACCAGAAGTGTGTGGAGGAATAAATGATAATAACAAAGATTTTAAGAAAACTAGTACTAAAATCAGATGCCCCTGTACACAATGTTTCATTACAGTATCTGAAATAATTCTCTGACAGTTCAAAACATACTCAGGACAAAAATCACACAGAAAAGTCTTCACTAGTCTGCATTCAGAAAACATTGTTACTAAAGCTAAAGCAAGTTACATCTGAAATAAAACTTTTCTCTGAGTCTCCGTTGTCTTCAATAATTATACATATTTTACAGGAATTTGTTTTTAATGATTTGCTCTTCTCTCTCTCAGTATAGCACCACCTAGGGCTGTCATACCCCTTACCATTTCTGGTCAAATCACACAGATTGCTTCTGGTTCCTATTCCACCACATATTTGCAATTATAAAATTTTACGGAATCTTATTATAAGGTAGTCTTAAAACTTATAAGGAAAATTATAAATAGAAAATACAGAAATAGAAGACCAAATTCTCACCCAGAAATAAACTGAAATGAACTCGCTTTACTTTAGTGAAGTACTTTACTGAAGGCTTAGGTGGTAAAATAAGTTAAAATTGAAACTGTTTTTATAGGTAAGCATACCCAAATCAAAGAGGTTGTTTTATATTAAATAAAAATAATTTTCTGAAATACTTTCAATATAAATATGTGGTATAAATTTTAATCAAATCCATGATCAGGACAGTTAAAACAAAATTTTTATCTTTATCAAAATACAAATCTTTTGTCTCCTTAACTCATTTCTAGAAACAGAAATCTTCTATTCTTTAAAAGAAACCATTCAAGTTCCTAAAAGACTTCACACTGAAGTCAATCTCTTAAAATAAATTAAAACCACAATATAATTATTTTGGCAAGTCCAGTTTTTCCACAACTGTCACTATTACCAGTTCTTCTGCTTTCAATGAGAGGAGGTTAAATGCAATGAAAAATGAGGAGTGCCAATTATGCTGCAAGTTTTAGAAGTTTAGTGGTTGAAAAAATTCCTTCTAACAACTGCAACATTCATGTACAATTCTTAATAAAAGTTGTTTTGTATATCTAGTCCTTTAAGAGCTGCTGCTCCTTTTGGGCCAAGTGAACCACAAAGTGTCTTGGATCATTCCATCTCACAACCAGAGAACATGGTCTGCTGCCTCAGGACTAACCTGCACTACAAACCTCTGATACCACAAGAAACTGCTATAACTTACCAAAGAGTAGTAATTTAATTGAAAAGAACCATTTTCTAAAACATTTCAGCAGAAGAATTTTTTAGTTTCACTTGCTAGTCTTTTCCCAAGAATTTTTAAAATTTATAAAAGTGAAGAAAACTGCTAAACAAGATGTTGTTCTGGATAAAATAATTTTTTAGATTTCCTATTTGGAGAAAATATCTCTCCCACACCTTTTTTTTTTTCAGACCTTATTAATCCAAATTTGCAATATATTTCACCAAGAAATACATTCTTTAGGGGGAAAAAAAAAAATGTATGTTTTAAAACGTTCATCCAGCTCCAAAACAAACCCATTTCCCAGGTTACTCCTGACTGGACAAAATCTCTCCCATCCTTAGCACTTGTGGCAAAGGCACCACATGCAATAAAACAGAATGTTCAGTGAACCTGAAATCAGAGAGGACCTTGTGTACACTGTTTGGGCAGAAAAAAAAAAATCCATTCTCCTTCCCAACAAATACAAATTTTCTGTATCCCTTTCCATCTATTACTGAAGCCATTTGGTCCTATAATGTTTATTACACTGGAGTTGTGTGCTTTTTCATTGAGTAATCTCTTTCATTTTCTACAAAACAATGGCGGTGTAGACAAAATCTTTCACCCTCAAACCTTGTTTTAGATGTAATGAAATGCTGTCACAGAATAGCTGTTTGTATGCCACTACAAAAGGAACACTGTCCTCAATCTCAGCCTTTAAAGAGTAAATGGAACATAAAAAGTAGGAATGCCTAAAATTGAACTAAACCTATTATCTCTTCCTGGAAAAACTGAAAATATGTTATATTAGAATAACCTGAAAAAGCTTTACCAAGTCTTGATCATTCTTCTATAATCTGTGAATAAATACAATTTGGTTGCATATTTCTTAAACCCACACCAAGTCTAGAAGAACAACTTAATTCCAGTAGGAATAATCTGTAAAATATTTACAGGAGGAAAAGAAAAAGAAGAAAAGCAATAGATCATTTTTTTAAAAAAAACATACTCAATGGCAAACTTAGGTGCTATGCTAAGTTTCTCATGTATACATACCCGTACAAGGGTAAAGCTCTTTAGAGTTTTTAAAAAAATACTCACTGAATTAAAAAAATATGCTCAAAACAGCGCCTGTTTTTTCCTGATGCACCAATCAAGCTATTTCTCGGAGAGAAAGAGCTTCTGAATATCTTCTAGGCATTATTTGATTAAGTTGACAATATTATGTGAGCAATGGTTGAGTACCCACTGTGCTGTACTTTTGACCAAATTGATTTGTGTAATGAACACTTGCTCTATCTCTTCTCTAGCCTGAATAGGGCTCTTGATTTAACCAGTGGTGCTGGAAGCCAAGTGAATTTACAGCCCCCACAGTCATTCTCTCTCAATCTGGAGAGAATAGCAGCAGCAGTACATGAGCAAGCATAATTCAATACATTGTCCTATAAGCGCAGAAAATAATATCAGGGAGCTCTGCAATATACCTGTTTGATTTGATTTGTAAACCTGATAAAAAAAAAAACAATCGAGAAAAGTTCAGCAGAAAAAATATGTGTGCGTCCTGAGCAAAAATATAACCATACTGAATGTGTACAAAGAACTGAAAAAATCATGCACAGTAAATCAACTTCATACTTTCCTTAGATAATATTGCACATTTTCCATTTAAAAAGGATCTAGATTCTGAAGAGTTACCTTTCCATTAAAAAGTAAACAAAAAGAATAATTTAGAACTGAGTTTGGGATTTTCTGAAAATACTGGTTCCCAAATATACTACAAACTGATAAATGTGATGGGCTTGTAATTTTCCTGTTTTCTTAAGTAGATTGACTGATTAATTAATCATACCGGTTTTGATAAATTTATTTTCTGAAGAGTCTCAGCCTTGCAATGTGCTTCCCAGAAGCATAACAACATAGCGGAAAAGGACTTATCTGGGCAGATACAGCTGTTTGTACTTAAATGTTTACACAAAGGTGTACACATGAAAAAAATTCTATCACTGTGCATTTTTTACAACTGTGATAAACATTACCAGAAGTATCAGTGACTTTTCTTGTCAACTGCACCTCTGTTATCTTTTTCTCATGAGCCAAGATCAATAGTAAAGTCTCATTCCTTTCAGGACATTGCAAGGTCAGATTATTATTTTTCAAATCAGTTCTAAATAGAAAAATATCCTAAGTATCTCACACTGCAGGGCATGCAGCTCATGCCACATCAATTTATCCCCTTAAGAATCCATTTCTGAAGACAATGTGAACTGTTCTTTGTTCTGATCTAGTGCAAAGTGCACATAGATGTGGGACTTGTCACTATGCACAAAGAAATGTAATGGTATAATTACAACTGCATTTGATAATGTTGCTAAATTTCCAGTGTAACTGTGGGTATTCTGTACTCTAGGAATGCTTGGCTTCAGAGACACTAAGACTTAGACCCTGCAGGGGAAACCCTGACCCTCTTGTTTTCAGTGATAAAACTCCCTTTTATTTCATCTGGGTCAGAACTTCACCTCAGTATTATACCCACTTGACAAAATAATTTCACCATTCCCATTAGTCTCACTCAGTTTCCCAGATTACAAAAGGTATGATGTTCCTGTTTTCATATCCTTTACAAAAACATTTTACTATCCAAAGCACCAAATGAAAACAAACCAAGGCAATTTTTCACCATACCCTGTGACAGTTTGGAAAAGAAACAAGTCCCTGTTCTATGGCTCCAGTGGGCTGCGAGGGACACGTGGTGTCCAGGTCAGTGGGCAGCAACAGCCAGTCATGGGAATGCCTTTTAAATGCAGGCAAGAGTCACACCAGCCCTTGACTGCCCCAGCAGCAGTGCAGTTGGAGAGATTCGCACCTCAGAGGAACAACGCGAGCAGCTCCCTGCCCGCACTGTCGGGGTGGGCAGTCTGTCTACACTGCCAACACTGACGAAGGGGCAGGGTGTCAGGAAACAGGGTGTCAGTGCACGTTTTGTAAGTGAGAAGAGACAGCCACCTCCCCTCTGGCATATTTTATGTTAGAGGTCCTTGATCAGTCGGATGAATACAATTTACTACCAGGAGGACAATTTAAAGTGGTTGACTCTGACTGGGACATTTGTTTAGATATTCTGCACCACACAAGCATACCCCAGCAGAATCCCTTAATCCAATTTACAGACAAATGAAAAAGAACCTGAATAATTTTGTGCTTTGCTTTGGCATTTTCTACGGTTCCTGCTATTGAACATGCTTTGGGGCTTCAGCATACTGGGTATCGTTCCAGGTTGAAGACTTTAAAGAAGTACTGATTATTTCCTTCATTTCTAAATGGATACATTCTAGATGCTGATACCACAGGCTACAAGAAAGTACTGCTATTATCGTGATAGCTTATGCATAGAAAGCTAGCAGCCTAAATAAGAGATCATTAATTTTGAGGACAGATAGGAGCAATAAGATAGGTTTCTTAAGCTTCTGGTACTGCAGGGCAACCAAAGAGTTATTAATTACTTGGCTACATTAATTATTTCCCCCATCTATCTTCCTTAACAATAAGGAACATAGCCCTTGCATAGTGCTTTATGTCGCCATTGCTGGCTCACCATTTTTCTTCTAAAATAGTCAGCAGGATATCAGGGAATAGCAAGTCATATTTGGACTGGAATCACCAGAAACCACAAATGGTTTTGATTTGGAATGTATTGTCTCAAAACTTAGGCAAAAATTGGTGGTCTATAGAGCAGATCTGAGTTTTGAAAGAAAATTCATGATATTTTAATAGAGTTTTGAGTAACAAAGCAGTTGCAAAGTTCAGTTAAGGACATCCAATTGACATCAGCATATCAATAACTTGAAATAGGAGAAGGAATTATAGTTGGTTACCTTAATGCATTATTTATTGTTTGCACAGATTCAATAACTATTTCTGACTGCCTACTGATCCCATCCATGAATGTCACAACAACAATTAACAAAACCAGTCTCTACTTACCTGCATCCTGGCTCCATTAGCCAGGAAGGAAATGCATACACTCTGCACTTTTTTGTAGTTCATTCTACATCTACAACTGAATTATTGTGATATTTTCACAGGATAAATTAACAATAAATTCCTTGGGTTTATCCTTAAAAAAAAAATAAATGAGCAGACAGTGTGAAATGTTTTACTAGTCAAAGGACAAAAGCATTAGTTTAATTGAAATGAAATATCTTAAGCAGTGATACATATAGACAAAAAAAATACTAAATTAATTTTGTTATTCCTCTTTCATCTGTTAATCAGAAGACTTATTTCTGATGTAATTCCTGTTACTCTTTTAAAGGACTTCAATAGCAAGAATTAAGTATTTAAAAATAACCTTGTTTCAGTACTTGAAAGTCTCAAGTAAAATCCAGACAGGCAACAAATGAAAACGTATCCAAAAAAATACCATGAAAATAAATACAGAAATCTTGATTAGACTTGATTAAAGGGTTTTTATTATTTGAATGGAAGCTCCAGCTTCACACTGCTTGTTTGATAAATTTATCAAAGTATTAAAAGAACAAAAAGCTATCAGTATCCTCAGCACTAAAAAATTACTTGCTCGTGTCATTTTTGCCGCCCACAAATTATTCAGCACATTTACATCCTAAATTAATCTCTGTTATTTCTCTCACGGTGGAGCTTGTTTCCTCTTTTGTGCCTAAAAAGAAGCATAATGCTAAGGGTGTATTTTCACAATCAATTAAAGCCTCAGCAACACACCTGACACTAAGCCCTGCCTCCCGTGCCACCTCAGGACTCAGGTTCCTTCCACCCCACCTTGTTTTGTCCAGTGCTTGTGTAGATGAGTGTTGGTTCAGACACATTGATTCAACTGGAAACTTACACTTCATAAAAGGAGTTTGTGAGCTGATCCAACTCAACTGAAGGAAGGGACATAAATATGTAGATGATGTTGGTAAGGGAAAGCTGAAGGGCAGACTTATTCCTTTTTATGGCAGCACAGCCTTAAGTCACCTTATGCCACTTTTGGAAACTGCTACTTACCCTGACCAGACAGAAGGACTTCAGGCACTAGAGTTATACAGATAAATTATATAAAACAGCAGTTGAAATGCTTCCTCTGAAAGTATTAATGGGGAATAGATATTATATGTTCTAAATATCCGAAACTATATATAGATCTGCCATCCTGAAATGTGTACCAGTAAGTAGCAAAGTCCAAGTGAAGAGGGGTAAAACAGATGAAGAAATATAGAAACGTTCTGCAAAGTTTACAGGTACATATGTCTAATAGAAGAAGGTGTTTTAGAACTATCCTAGTTACACTTTGAAAGGCAATCACATACTGGCAATCAATCAGGACACTGCTCTTGAGACCAGGACTTTCTGACTGATGCAAGGCTTGTGGCAATAACTTGGTTAATGGAAATCCACTCATTCTCTCTAAATAAGTTCCTCCATCCAACTCAGTTGTTCCCTTAATATATGAAGAAATTACTCTCAAAACAAATTAACTCAATACACAGGAAGAAGACTGTACATTCACCTGTAGTCATTCATTCATGCACAAGCATCACGGTTTTAAAATAGAATGAGATTCTTATCTTAAACGTTCTTGCAAGTATTATCCCTCATAAGTCAACATTATAAAAGGTTGCAATACTGCAATAAAGCTCATTAAATTTTTGTTCTGGCAACAGGCTCTATCTAGACTAAAGTATCTATTAAAGTCTGTGACCACCTTGTACAATGCTGTAACAGATAACGATATTTTTCCAAAGGAAAAGTCATTTATGAAATACTATGCTACACAGCTCCAGAGGACATGACTTTTTTTAAAAGAAAGGGAAGAAGTGCCTTTAGATGGAACTGTTGCAGGTCCGGCTATGAAGAGTTGTTTAGAAAGCAATGTTTACCCTCAGCTGGAATCGATGTACTCTAGTTTCTGGAATTCCCCCCTCTGAACTAGACTTATGTCATTCATGTAAAGTCCCTTTTTGTAAGAGTTGTGTTGACACAACCAACTGCTGAGTGAACTTGTGAAGGCAGAGTTTCATGCTGAGAGAGAATGGTTGATTGCTACAGTGCAAGCTCATGAAAAGAAAGAAAACGTGACAGCATGATAAAAGGTTTTTCATTGTTTGACCCCTCACCTATTCCTGAATTCCTGCTGTGACTTTCCATTTGCTCACTTGCATGCCTTAGCCCAAGGAGTCAATTCCTGAACACTCTGAAACACAGAAGAATTTGAGGGTTCTCCATGCCACAAAACACCACTTTTTAAATCACATAGTTCTTTTTATACTCAGGTATACTCCAACTTAACAGCTTTTAAGGAAAACAGTAATTTTTCAAATGTAGTTTACTGCCATTCCATTAAAAAACAGTTGGATTTCTTTTTCTTAGTTTGGTACTCTTAGTATGTTGCAACCAAATGCAAGCAGCATTTCAGAAGAGATGTAATGTTTTGAATGGAAAAACATGCCTGTGCCTGCTGTTCTCCGATGCTGTCCCCTGCTGTAGAAGACTAGACACACTATCGCTGCCACTGGAACATGCCTGAAGTTTTCCTCTAGCACAAAGTTAGAAAAGTCCACATTACTGAACATTATGCTTTACGTAAACCAGAAGCAGACCTTTTCATCCTTCTCTTTGAGCTCATCCAACACCTTTCCTTCATTAACATGGAAGATGATTTAAAGTTTTAGAAAACATCCCTTCTTCCTTCCCTTCTCCCACTTAAAATAAAGAAAAAAAGAAGACAGAACGAAAAATCTAAAGAGTACTGGATGGTTCAAAGAATTTGTAAAGGGTTTAAATCACCAATTCAAATCTAGCTGTGAATGCTAACCTTAGAGTAATATCTGCTTGATCATATGAATGCTGCTTGTTACAGAGCTTCACCAATGCAGCTTTTACTGCAAAATTAGGTAAAAACTTTGATTGCTGATACTCAAGTTTAAGAAACATCTACTGAAGAAGTGCAATCAGAACTCAGATCCCCTTGAAATCAGGTTGTCCTTTCCTGGAAAAGTTCTCAGGAAAGAGGGCAAAGAAAACATTCTCTAACAGCAACCCTTGAATCGGGAGAGCTGGCAGTGACTGTTTAAAGTTACTTCCTATCTTTCCCTATTTCTCACAACGAGCTTGCCAACAGACCCCTTCCCTTGTTCATCCTCAAGCACAGCAACCAGAAATTCCTCAGTCAAGATATACCTATTTTCATCTAACATCTGTACAGAAAAGCCATTACCCATAACAGTCTCAAACTGTTTTGCTATCTGTAGTTCACCTCAGGAATCAGTACAGGATGTTACAGACATGCTCCCTCAGCCTACAAAGTTTCATCTCGAGAATTCTCAGAAATGGGATGCAGCCTAGTAGTGTTGTTTGCAGATGAAACAAAGGTGGGTGGAGTGACTGATACACCACAGGGTTGTGCTGCCACGAAGAGGGACCTCGACAGGCTGTATGAATAGGCCAAGAGGATCCTCATGAAGTTCAGCTAAGGGAAGTGACAAGTCCAGTGCTTTCAGGGGAACAACCCCAAAGTGACTGGCAGAAAAGCAGCTCTGCAGAAAAAGACACGGCAGTCCTGGAAGACAAATGGAGTATGAGTCAGTAATGTGCGATGGACTAGAGTATCTGACAAACAAGGAGAGAATGAGAGAGCTGGGACTGTTCAGTCTGGAAAAGAGAAACCAGAGAGCATAGGGGGCAGGTCTTATTGATGTGCGTAAATTCCTGATGGGAGGGAGTAAAGACGAAGGAGCTAGACTTTTGTCAGTGGTGCCCAGTGACAGGACAAAAGGCAAGAAGCAAAAGCTGAAGTACAGGACACTCTCTTTAGATGATGGGACAAAAAATTCTTGTGAGAGTGATGTAACATTAAAACACATTTCCCAGAAAGCTTGTGGAGCTCCATCCTTGGAGGTATTCAGCACCTCACCGGACACAGTCCTGAGCAACCTACTCTAGTTGATCCTGCCCGACCTGTCAGCAAACGAAGATCAAGCCCAGCGATAATAATGAGGCTGGGCACAGCCCAGTGATCAGCAGGCGGGTACCCAGCAATGGGGCAGGACCCAGCGCAGCGCAGGACAGAGGCCAGGTCGGCAGGTCCCAGCAGGGCAGGGCTGCAGACCAGTGCTCCTACACTGGGGTGGACTGAGACCGAGCTCCTGGGCCATGGGTGAGGGTGCTCTGGGGAGCCCCGAGGAGGCTGAGCACGGCCACTAAGTCCCAGCAGTGCCCCCACAGCCCTCACAAGGATCAATTCATAAAGGCTGATGCCAAAATATCATAAGACGACAACATACAAAGGAGGGAGTGGGAAAAATCTTCATTTGGATGGGCGAAAATTTCCTGCTTGGCAGAAATTAGTGCTCTCGTGCTCTGCAAATTATGTACATAAATGCATTTTATTCTTACATAACAGACTGGCTCTCCTTTTCTGACTCATAGTTGCTCACTTTACTCAATATGCTTTTGTTTTTAATTTAACAGTACTTCATTAAGTGGATTCTTTTATTTTTAATACTGTCATCAACAATAAAGTTTCTGCAGACCAAATCTATGCCCTCCAATTCAATGATGTAAATACACTTTCTTTGGATTATTCTTCAGTTGCACTTGTCCAGCGCTTCACAATATTGAGAATGTTGCTCAAATTTACCTGATGTGGCTGACAAATCTGTTCCAGCTGCACAGGAAGAAAAAGAATACAACATATAGTGTCTATGCCACCTCACCTCCAAAAAAACTAATTTACTAACTGAACAAAATACTTGCTATTGATATCATTCATGCCTTAATAATATATTACAATAATGATAAGATTTGGAGCTAATTTTCAAGCAGAACTTTAGTCTAAACAAGTGAGAAAAAAAATCAGTTTAGTTGTTACTTACATGACAACCCACACAACAAAAAATTCTGAAAATACCAGCAACAGCTCTGAGTTGCTCATTGAAATTATCTGGGCCAATCTTGCATTCTCTCCACACACTATTTCTTCTGAAAAAGTATTGTTTCAAATACCAGGCTTCACAAATGGTTTCATGTAAATGGTTATCTTGATCTAGTATCTGATATCAATTACTTCAAAAGATGCAAGAAACCCTCTAGAAAGGCAACTGTTCAGAAAAGCTCCCCCCTCAAAAAGAAGTTCTTTCCATTACCCAAGTGGGAATGTGATCCTTCTGAGATATGCCAGGATTACCTCTTAAAATATTCTGTATATCCTTTTCTAAGTACATGTGGAGCTATTATTCTGTTAATTCTTATTTGTTTTTATGCTACATATATTTATGTATTTGTAAAGACATGGCTTTTCATTCCTTCCTCCAACATATACACCAAATGTTATTTCATAAAAGTAGTTAACTGTCTTGGAACACAGAGCTTCTGCCACACTCTTCACATATATCTGCTAGGGGTCTCGCATGCATTGAATTCTAAAATATTATTTAACCAAAAAAAAAAAAAAAATCAACTGAGGACATCCCTTCTTCCTCTTCTATTTCCATGCTTAGTACTTCATGAAAATCCTCACAATACTAAAAAGTGTTCAGAATTTAGACAGCTTGTTAATCTTCACAAGGATCTTGCAGAAATATTACCGATGTACTAAGTGTGCCCATACACTTTCTGAGGTATACAAAATATCCCCCACACACTGAGAGCCATGTTTTCAATGGATTTGCGCAAAAGAGAAACAAACTCAGACACAGAAAAAGGCAAGCCTCCACACCTTTGCTTGAAACTGCAGAAATAAATATTATGTAAACACACTGCTGGCAAATGACAACTGTACTTCATCTTTTCCCATCACTGTTCTACATCTAGCATCTGATGACTATAACCCAATTAACCAAGACACTCTTCAGAGACGAAGGATTAATATGTTACGGGAAGGCACTCCAGCATAATCACGTTTCTCATTTTGCCATGATTTACACAGTTACACTATTTTCCCTTTAATTCTCACTTGTATATCTAAGAGTGCCACATTCCTCTCTTGCACAATCTCTTCACATATATAATGTATACATTTTAACAGTATAACTAAGCAAATAAATAAATAAAATATTTATATATTTATTTTCGGTGCCGTCATGATTACATCATCCATTAGTTCTTAGGATTTTTATTCCTTTCTGCATCACAGTGTCCTTTCCACCATTTATTCTGAATCTGTGTAACATAATTGAAGTCTCTCTATACACACTTTGTTTCATGTATTAGTAACTGTAAATTGTAATTCTAGCAGTCTCCTTGATTATTGAAAGTCTGCCTGATTATTTCCTGGAATTGAAAGGAAAAAGAATACTATTGCCAGACATCCACCACCACTCAGTTTATCAGCCACCACCCTCTGTGGGAATATGCCAGATATCCCAAAGCCAGTCTTTCATGAAAGTTAAGGAACTATTTTTCCATTTTTTTTTTTTCATTTTATTGCAAACCTCTACTGCAAAAGAAAGCCCCACCAACCCTTGCAAGTCACCAATCTATGTAGGTCAGTGTACTGAAACTGGAAAAACAAGGGGAACAAAGAAAAAGAAATTAGTTTTCAGTTATTTTTTTGAAACCTGTTTATAAACCTGAGCTTGTCTCCCCAACGTATAAAATCTCAGAGAAACAGATTTTCAATTTCTTCAGTGATTTAGGGATATCCAAGTACATTAGGCTTCCATGTTTTTACAGAAAACATTTGGTAATCTAACAAACTCAGAAAAACCCATCCCATGGTTTTTTTGTGGGTTTTTTTGCTGTTGTTTCTTTGTTTTGTTTTGTTTTGTTTTGTTTTTTTTTTCTAGGTACAGAATTTTGGTTCTACTTTATACTCTTACTGCATTTACTGCTTTTTAATGAAAAAAGGGTTTGGTCATTCAGTTTGACAACCAAGCCTACACTGTATATACCATATTTCAGGAATGTGAAAAAAATCACACGGGGTTTTTTAATCTATAAAGACAGACTTTATTCAGAAGTAGCTAAGAATCTTCTTTTTGTGAGTAGAACTTAGACACTAATAGAAAAGGAAGTGACGGCAATAATTAACAGCTATTGGTAGTAAAATTCATTTAGAAATATAATAAACTGAGAATTTTTAAACTGAACTAATCTAAAGAAAAATAAAATAATAGCTTACAGAAATATGGCATGAATTGCATTTACATTTAGTATCATTTATCTTTGTAACACCTTCCCCTTTACTTCCATAGGCAATACTGACAAAATCGCTCTTTGTCAGACTTCTGGAAATGGATTTACAACTAAAACTGTAAATTACAACCTCTACTGTCTGCTCATTTTCATCTCAGTAAAGAATTCATCTGCTCCAGAACACTGTGCATCTCCTGACCACTCAACAGCTAAAGAAAAAGTATCATCAGAATTTTTAATTATTATTTAAAAATTGTAAGAAATAAAAGCAGGTCAAAAAGTGAGACTCACAAATGGTACGTACAATTTGAAATTCCTTCAGTTACTTAAATAACCATCCAATATGTTTTAATGACTGCAGTTATGAGATTATCTAAATTCATGAAGAATATATTGTTAACGCATATACTCAGGTCTCTTACTCTTCCCCGATTAGAATGTCATGTGAACATTTCAGCTGAAAGAAAATGAATTGCGAGCTAAAGATGAGCAGTTCTGTCTCACCTGACTTACTCATGTGAAGAGCCTCTAATAGACAATGTGGGGTGCATGCATTAAATTAGAAACCACGCCATTGGTTTTTTTCAAATTTCCTTTAAATAAAAAGGAAGAAGAAAAGGTTAATTACGTTCCCCCATGCAATTCTATTAAGAATATCCACAACTACTGTAGCATGAGCAGGCTATTAAATTAAAAAAAAAAAAAAAAAAAAAAAAAAAAAAAAAGAGGCGGCACTATTGAAATCGACAGCTAGTCAATCAGAATGACTGAATAGCTATGGCTGCCTTAATGTAATGCAGACTCTGAGAACATTATAGCAAAAAAACCCATAACAAACAAAATAAACAAAGTTTCTGCCCAGAGGTATGACACAGAAAGCCTCATAACCTAATATACAAGTATGAGTTGGTAACATATAATACTTCTTTGTGTTATCATCAAAATCCTGTATTTTGTAATATGAAGCATCATTTGACAATATGAGTTATATATCTGTAACTTGATATATTGGCCCACTGTGGTTTTGTTATTTGGATTTCTAGCTTGACCATTTGTCCGAAAACAAAATAAACCTTCTTAAAATTTGTTAAGAAATACATTATTTTCAGAGACATTAGAGGCTTTTACTAGATGCATACTTCACTTTCTGTTCTCTCACAGGTATTCTGTGCTAATTCTGTCAGAGCAGAAACTTCTCACAGTGCTCTGCAAATTTAGATATGGTCTTAAACTAAAAATAATAATCTATAGAGATTTACTGAAGATATATTTGCACAATCCAAACTCTATCAACTTTTAAACTGTATCTTAAGAAGAACAGAATGTGTTGATTTTCAACATCTAAAAGTACCAATAGAAAAGATGAATATACTTATATCAAATATCTTGCTGTAGACATTTTTCTTAATTCCTCAAAACTATTTAATATCCTCCATATACAGGTGTACTTCATTGTGAGAATAAATGGAAAGTAAAATACTTCTTTTGTAACCAGAGAGCAGAGAAGGCTGAAAGCAAGTATCAACAGTCTGCAAATCAAAGTTTTTCATATTTGATTCCAGATTTTATTAACTGCTTCAATTTAGTCTGGCCAGGACATGGCACTTCATTGAAAAGAGTGGAACTGACTCTAAAGATTAATTACAGTAAAATTATCCTAATCTGTCATAAACTCTGATATAGGAGTAAGAGGAAGTAATTTGCTTCAGTAAAAAGCAATGATCACCAAAGCATGAAAATTAACACTTCACAGAGGTAGATATTAAATGAGAAATATTAGCTGCATCAGCATATTGGAGACAATTATAAACTGCGGAGGACTTCTAAGACTGAGAAATACTAGACTTTATTATGATAAAGTCAGTTTTACCATTCAGTAATGCTCACTTTGTGAATTTAGCACTGTATTTCTTTCTCCTCAAAAGTAAATTGCATTAGTGCTTTGCAGAATTTATACCACTTTTGTTTCCTTTATGCATTATTGCTTACTCTATCTCATGGAAACTTATTAATACACAGAAGGCAAAAAATCACTGAGTATTACTTTATTTTATTACTTGAATTAAGTACACAGACAACACCTGACGTGCTCTTCAGAAATTATATTAGACAAAAAGAGTTTTTTATCAGTTTCAGTCAGTGGGCACTTATGAGCAGATGAGAACCTTTTTTTTCTTTTACAAAGAGAAATAAATATAAAAAGGTAAGTACAACTGCACAGTGAAGATACTCTGGCTTTACGTTCTTGCATTACAGAATAAATTCAACCCAAAGATTTTATAACCACTAGCATTCATACTGAAAGGTACTAATGCATCATTATGATCTAGCAGGTTGCTCACTGTGTTTTACAGCCTTTCACACTACATTAACCTTTTGTACCTCAAGTATTTATGACCTCATAAGTAAGTATTTATCAAACTGAAAGCCCATATACAGCACTGTATTTTAGCTATCATTGTTTAGGAACATTTATAATTTCTTTTTGCCTGAATTTAAAATCACTTTGGTATACAGTCCATATTTTTAACAAAAACATTAATGCAAAGTAAAACTATTTTTCCACTATCCATGAAAATGACTACACACAAAATTACCAAAATGCCTCAAATATGGTCTCATGCCAATGTGAAAAAAGCCTTTTAATGCAAATTTTATTTTAGAATAAAATAACAACTTTTTTGAAACAGCAAAAATATTTGTTATGCTTTCTGAGATATTCAACCATGTATCATAGCAAAACAATCCATGGAAGTATTCCTGGTACAAGAATGACTGTAATTACTGAAGTCATAGATTCTCCAACTACATATCATGGTCTGTATTTAACAAAAAAACCCCACACAAAGTTTAGTAATCCAGGCAGTACATATGCTATGGTAGACGTCCCCATGCCATATGCATAGCCCTATTTAAGATAAAACCTGCAGTTGATTAATGTATTGTACAAATATTGCACAAACACAGAGTTGCTTGTAAATATTTTCCCTGGCAAATCAGTATGAAATGTGAGGTATTGAAACCTACCATAAGCAAGGCAAAACTGTAAGCTTGCAAACATTCTCATAAAATTTATGGCTAACAAACACCACTGCATAAGCTGAGCGTATCTCCAAGAAAAACAACGCCTGTCTAAACCTGTCATTTCTTTGCTCTCTATCAGGGGTGTGTGGCAGGGTAAGGCATTATCCTCCTATCCACAGCACCTGAGCGATGGCAAAAAGAAAAAAAGAGGGGAAAAAAAGGAACCAAACAAAAAAACACAGAAAAAAAGGAAAGGAAGACCATAGGGAAAAATGCCACAGGAAGGGAAAAGTGTATCTGCTGCTCTGTTACCGTCTTCTGCACACTTATGCAGGGATAATGGTTGAAAGAACAAGAATTCAATTACAACCTATGAGGGATTTCTGCTTGTTGATAATCATACCGATATACGGATTATTATTGGCCTTGTCTCCAGTATTTATTGCAGGAAAAAACCCCAAACATAAATACCTTTGTTACAGATGGAAGAGATTAAAGAGTTACTGAGATGCTTTACTTTCTATAGTGCCCTCCTCCAATAAGATGCTGCCAGTTGACCCCCCTCACCTGTCATCCTCCTTTTCCATATTGTGATATCACGTCACCCTTCTTGCAGCTTTCTCAAGTGTAGGTTTTAAACTCAACAACACAGTAAATCCAAGGCCAGTTTTTAGTCTCCCTCCCTCAACAGCCACAGGTCCCTGTATTTATTTGTAAAGCTAAATAACACAGCAGACACCTTCAGATTTAGCATGCTACAGGGAGTTTTAGACCCTTGTCATCTGACCTTTGCCATGATCCTGGCAGCAGTCATGTTCCTCTCATCATTTCATGTCCCATCTTTGACTCCTCAATCCCATTCCTCTGTGGAAGAGCTGGAAACTATGCCAAAGCAAAGGAGCAGATGCATCTTGTCATTGTGTGTGGTAGCATCTCATCACATATCCCAAGGAGGGGATGCAGTTGAATGAAGACATGTTAACTTCATATAGTCTGCATGGTATGTCTGAAAGTTAAACTAAGCTGCAGAGCTTTGCCTTTATTTAAAAAAGGATATATAATTGCCAAGTAACAGAGTATCTTACCAACTTTTTTTCTTATTCATACACATGAAACATAGCATTCACACAAAACAAGCTGAGACTGTGACCTGTGCAACACTCAATGCTCTAAAAGCACACCTCTGTTCAAAATGAAATTCAGCAAGAGCATTGTTATTATGGGAAAAAGACTATCTCTTAGTCTAGACATCTGGGCTCAGGACATCCAGCTTCTGCAATCTATTTTGTCACAGATTTGCCTCTGGCAAGTTATTTAAACTACTTGCACCCTAGTTCCTCCTCTGCAAAAGTGGAAAAAACAATAATTGTAATTCAGCAATATCTTACAAAATGGTCACGAGGATGAAATCAATCTTTTCATTAGATGCTTGGAAAGGATCATCCTCTAACCTCAACAAGAAAGAAATAATCACACTAGATTAAAGCCGTAACGTCCCATCACAGAAATATCTCAGTCTTATAGTCCACTCCCAAATCTAAAGAACTCTTGATTATAAAGAAATACCTTTAACATTTGAGGTCACAAGCTTGTAAGATCTCTATCTCAAACTGCTCTGCCCTAACCCATAAGAGTGGTAGGAAAAACAATTCAACTTCCCGCATGTAAGGAATCATAACCTGGTAAAATGACAGAAAAGTTAGAGAAAACAAAGAAGGGTCACCTTGCATTCAAAATCAGATTAGACCAGCCCTATAATGCACCAATAGATTGCCTTGTGCCCTCACAAGCTGCTACTAATATAAACTCCTTAGTCCCTCAGATGCACCAAAGCAGACAACACATTCTGGTCCTAAGGCAGTAACACAACATGTCATACATCCTCCTTCAGTCACTGTGACATCCCTATGAGGACAAAAAAAACACAGTAAGATTTCAGAACATTGGTTACATCTCTGTGACAAGGTAATTCATCAGCACCAACAAGCTTGTCCAGTGCAACACCGAACCCCCATGTTATATTCCTGCAGCATTAACACCAGCCTCAGACATTTTGTGTATTTCCCACTCAGCCTTCACTATACAGAAGAGTGCACAGCGAATTCATGACTAGAGAGTTGAAACTGAAGCAAACAAAGGAAAAAATACCTCTTCAAGCCGTCATAGCACTCAAAGCTCTTTGTGATTAAACTGGCTTAAATGTTCACTAAGGTATTATTTTCACAAACCTTATCAGAAGATGATCAAGGTACAAAGGTATTTTAGCAAAATTTTTAGCAACAAATTTATCACCTGGGTCCTATTCAATTTGCCAAAGAGCCCACCCATAAATACTGTAAATAATGTTTGGCATGAATATCTACTCTTACTGAAAACTACTGAGCAAATACTGCATTTGATTACCACATCTGATCAGCAGGGCAAGGTGTCATAAAGTATTTCCAAAGGATTAATAATTTCAACTAAATCTCAGGGATTTCCTAGTTAATTCAATTACTTCACCTGAAAAGTATAATCAAGAACAATTCCTTGTAGTAAATGCACCGTTGGTTGCAGGGGCAACAAACTTTGACATGCATACCACCAGCCAGCCTCATTCCCCTCTTTTCAGTCCCAGAATCAAGAACATACACCTGAGGGCAACACAGCTTTCCAGAAAAGAAAGGAGTATGCTCGCAATGCTCATTAAACTGTAAATTGTAAAACAGACTCAGGTCTAGTCTCAACTCAGATGATTACTCTGATACCTGTGGAATGATTATACTATACATGCAGTAACTTTCCTAAAAATGTCTTAAGTAATAATGAGTAACTCTATGCTGAATCAGAAACTCTCCTTTTACTTGTAATAAAGACAAAATACAATTCTTCATGGAAAGAAATAGACAGACAGATGAAAACACCAAACTTGAATACCTGAATTCCTTTCTCTCCACTGAAGGCAAAAGGCTTAAAAGCATAGGATACAGTAAGCTCAATTAAAATAAAAAATACCAGGCTCCATAAATTATGCCAGCTAGCTGGTTCAAAATTTAGCAGGTCTAAATGATCAGTATCTGAAATACATCAAATCACCACATCAAATCAATAATTCAATTAATTAGAAAGCTACTCAAATTTGGGCCAAAGTGTTTACGTTAGGGAAACTGGAGATACTGAGACTAGATTCAGTTTGCTACTGGAAAAGATTGTCTATAGAGATATTAAACAGCTAGTGATGGCAGAAAGCAATTTTATATAGTGGGTGGCCAGGACATACATGATTAGTAGGGCCACCACATTTCTCAGTCAGAAACGTGACATACAAAATAACTTCTCTTTACTATAAACAAGACTTGTACACATGCATAGTTAAGTTTATTAACATCATCTATATCACCTAGCACACAGTGCTGCTGCATTTCTAGGCATGTGCATTCTTACAGTATATTTGGGAATCTTAACTTTGAAAAACCCCAGACAAATACCTCAAGTTCTCAAACTGCATCTGGATAAAAGTTCCTGGAAGAAAAATCAGATGTATTGGGCTAAGGTGAACATATGGGAGCCTGAGCTATAGTAAATTTTCTGTCCTGAAAGCACGTATTTGAAATTAATGCCGCCACCACCACCACCACCATCCCCCCCAAAAAAACCCACACCTGTGTTGAAAACAGAAGTATATCTTGCTGTAACAATAATAATAAAAAGAGAAAAACCTTGTCTCTTTCCATTAAAAAGCGCAGAACAGAATCAGTGATCCAGACACTAGTACCTTTGATTGAATATGTTTTGTCTATAAAACACAGTAGAAACTTTGGAAAGTTGACTTTGCTGTACATGCAAAAAGAGAAGTAACATAGGAAATGGCTGCAGGTTTCTTTCAAGAGAGAACAGAGAGATAAAAGGAATGGATCTGCAACACTTTGAACTCAGTGGTGGAAAAAAAGTAAAGAGGATGCCTAGCCCAAAAATGAGAGGAAGAAAATTCTAAAATTGGAAATACTTGCTGGAGACAGGAAGAAGCCAGTAGCAAGATTTTATGCTGGTGTGAAAGTGCTTTTATTGCATGCGTGAGCCATTTCACAAGTACATACACTACCAAGTCTGTATGTTAACTTCAGCAATTTTACAATGAGTGGAGCCTGCAATGTTCCAAAGCTTTACAACTACAAGTATATGCTCAAGATTACCTTCAAAACAAAATTTAAATAACCCTAATGGTATCCAAGATTCAACATCTTTGTGCATAGAGCAAGTACTGACATTTCAGCACAAGCTTGATGTCTCAATTAATGCATACAACTCAAATAAAACGTCACCCATCATCTTGTACTAAAGGCAAAATCTTATAATGCAAGTGTATTCAAACACAACTATTCAGCAGTTCTGCATAAACTCAGGACCCCACTACACAGGTACCTATTCCTGAATCTAATAACTATTTAAGCGGTCCTATTTGACTACTATGAAAACCAGTACACAATCGTTTCTGTTATAAGTGTTTGCAGGACGTATCTTTGAGACTAAAACCATATATTTTTAAATCACTGAAGTACTGTGTGCCAAGGTACAAATTTACTGGGATACAGTATCACACCCTTATGATTATCAAACAAAGTTCATGCATTACAAATGATACAGTGTCTAGCTTACAAACATGTTTACTCCTCCAACCTTTAAATTTTTTGATTTTGTAAATCAGAAAGAAATTTTAAAAACCCAGGAATTTAAGCAAGCTTTCTAAAAAACACAGCAAATGTAATGTATTTTAAGCTCATCTCTTTAAGGGATTACTTTAAAAGTAAAGTTTTCCAGTTTGCTTAAAACCTACCTTCTTATCTGATTTTTAGTTCTCTTTTGTAGACCTCACTTTTTAACACCATTTAATACTTTTTTTCACAAACACATTGTCAAAACTAGAATACATTCTGTATTAAAAAGAGAAAAAGTGACATTCATACAGCAACAACAATGCTCCACTATTTCCACTATTTCTGCTTCTCCAGGTTAGGACAGTTTTCCACTTGTCCCTGTCAGGTTTTTTTTGTTTTTGTTTGGTTTTTGTTTGTTTGTTTGGTTGGTTGGTTTTTGTTGTTTGTTTGTTTGTTTTTTTAAAAAAAAGCTTGGAATCTGTTTCATGACATTTCATAACACTTGAAAACTATCTAAGAAAGGAAATGAAGGAGATGGAATGTGTCCACAAGAAACCATTATTTCTCAGCACACTTAGGACCAAAAGAATAAAGACTCTGAGCAAACAGGCAACAGAATTCCTATATTTGTAAGTAAACGTGAGTTAAAAGCAAATTTCTCTGGCCTGAACTAATAATTTTTCCTCGACATCAGTGAAAAATCACAGAATTTCTTTTTGCATAAAATTTCATGTTAAGATCAATACTTCCAATATTTTAAGTAAATTGACATTTTCTAATTATATTTTTGGCAATAAATCTCTTTAAATAAGGGCAGCAACAAGATAATATTTTTCTTAATATGTTCATATTACAAGATATCATGGCAAAATTAGGTGCCGCAGCATTATTATAACTTGAAAAGAGTAAATTCACATAGTTTCCATTCAGTTCTGTAGACATCTCTTATCTCAAAGAGTATGTGCTTATAACCCACAAGATCTTTTATTAACTGAAGCTAGCCCCACAGAAGCTTCATCTGCAAACACTAATTAGCACTGACAGACTTAGATCTTTCTGGATAGCTGGGTGCTCATGCCTGCAGCATGTTGCAGTGTTGGTACACATATTGTTTTGAAATCAAGTATTTAGATACTACTCTGGAACAGCTGGAACTTATGTGAATCCTTATTAAATTAAATAGATGACATCTTTTGATGCACTTTTTATAATAGCAACAAAAAACCACAGGCTTAGAAAAGACTCGATGATTTTAATCATGCTTATTTCTTCTCTTTTGATTGAATCAGAAGGCATTCTGCTCCCTTTTTTTTTTTTTTTTTTTTTAAATTTTATTCTCTGATTTATAAAAGGATTTTAATTATGATCCAAAGAGAAAAAGCACAGCAAGAGAAACCCTCCATTCGTATTTTTCAAGGTATATGGAAGCTGGGAGGCAGTGGCAGTCTATAACAGAATCTGCAATCAGTCAATATATAAAGATTAAGATGTCCTCAATGGGAAACAATCTTGGAAGTCCTCTGTTGCATCGATAGAGGGTTTCATGGTCTTTGCCTATGGTACCTGGAGGTGTTGTTAGGCCTCGTGGCAGAGGCTGATGAGAAGCTGCCACACTGGCCATCTTTAATCCCTTCCTCCTCACAAGCATTTTTACAAAACTGATTGCTGCAGCTGTGAAAGACCTGGAAAGAACTTGTACACTCTCCTGCCCTTCAGAGATGGGCTTTAGACAGGCGTCTCAGACTTTGTATACTGGGATAAAACTCTAACCGGTGTTGAGAGGCAGCTCCCAGAAGGGAAGAGAAGATCAGTGGCGGTGGCAACTGTTTCAACGCGTGAGATTTGAAGAGGTTTCTGCTAGAAAAGCAAATGCAGAAAGCTCCTTTAAGCAAGAGTAGATGTCCTAAGGGGTCTCTCTTAGAAAGCCGTTGAGAGGCTTTTCAAACTCAAAAAGAAAAAAAGGCAGCACAATATGATGATACTACAATACAACTAAGTGGGATGCCATCTGAAAAAGCATCTAGAAGAAGCAAGATGCAGTAATCTAGATACACTAATAGCAGAGAATGCATGTACGCTCTTCACATCAACTATATATTCCCTTCTCAACATATTCTCTCCATGCCACATTAAAATGAATGGTATCTGACCTTGTAACTCCTATTGGGGGGGGAAATGAAAGTAAACCACTAGATAATTTTGGAATGGGCAAAGACTGGGAAGAAACAGGAAGTAGAGACAAAGCTGGCATAAGGAAAAACAACATAAAAGGAAAATCAGAGGAAGATTATAAAAAGAGAATGAAGTGTAAACATGAAAAGGAAGACAAAACAACTAAAACATACACAGTGATTAAAAGCAGGCAAGAAGCAAGCAAAAGGAGAGACAGGTTTTGTATTTATGCAATTCCTTTTAAAAAATTAGCATTTTTTTAATTTATATATATAAAACTTTCTCAATATATTATGAAATATTTACCCTCTGTCCCTACAGTGACAACAAAGTAACTAAATGTTCACTTTTAATCACATAAGTAAAAAGCACAAAGCACATGGCAACTCCTCATATCTTAAAAAAAAAATAAAAATCCTCCAATAAGATCAAGTTATAGTTTAGTCAGCTGACACTACCTTTTTTGAAGTAAACAGTTGCTTTTACATGTCAACATGAAAGAACCTCCATTTCATACAGAGCAAGGTTTCTCACAAAGAGAAGCAGAACAGGGGTTTTGCTTTTGCTGTGGGAGAAACACATGTTTTGGTAGAGGCATTCCACTGTAAATGCATGTTTTAATAAATTAACAAATGTGTACATTATTTTAAATAGTGTCTAGCTACAAGATTCACTGTAAAGTATAAACTCTCCTAAATGGGACCAAAATCTATCACAGCAAAAGTAAATTTAGTTTTAAGAGTAACTGAATTTTTAAAATATACTGATCTGTGCATGTATTATTATTCTACTTTATTGATGTTATAAATATATTTTAAAGCATTTTGGTTTTAATACAAATCAGAAAAGCATAGTAATAAGAATAATAAGGAATAGTTTTCTTTAAACAGTGATGTTCATATTAAAATCAAAAAATTATATACTAAGACATTCAGATTCACTAAGGCCACTATCTTATGTTTCTATTAATAATCATAAGTTACCTGCAGTTTACAGTACAAAGCTATGCATGCTTTTATGACCAAAGTCCAGCTCCTCTAGCCTAATGGCCTGAATGGACCTCCTAGCTGCATTCTTTTCTTCTAGTAGAACTAGAACAGAAAACAACCCATTATTCTGGTCTTCCTCAAATTGTAACAAGTATCTCAACATATAGATTACTGCTTCCATGCCACATTTTTGTAAAGCAATTTCCATATATACATACATATAGGTAGGGTTAATTTAAGACAGAACAAACCCAGGTTACTCTCTTATCCTTTCACCTGGAATTTCTACCCATTTCTACAATTCATTAATAAATTATTGGCCACTTAATATCTAGATCTGGGCAATTCAAAATGACCACCCCAATCTTTCTGCATATCACACAAAGAAGAAATAGACCACAATGTGTGTCATAGACTATTAGCTCAGTCTAACTCCTTTTCTGGTAAAGTCTGAAAGGAAGAACATGTAACCGTTTCCTGAATGCATATCTAGTCAATAAGAAAATGGTCTTCTGTTTACTTGTGCCCGTGATATGTATTACACCCTGTCACATCACTGGTAGACCATAAAACAGCTTTAAACTTACAGATGGATTCACCTGCTTGCAGGTTAAACCAAGACAGATCAACGTGCATCACTACTGTCTTTCTAATATTGATGGATAGCAAAGTTAAATGTTTCAATCAAGTCACTCGTTCATACTGACCCTAGAAGGGGAACAGATTATGCAGGTAGAAATGGTAAGTAAGACCACACAAGAGTAACATTTAATTAAAGTAATTCTGTGGGTAGGTAGGTGGGTGTGTGGGAAAGCTGAAGAGACAGATGTGTGGGAGAGCAATGGAAACTTGAGAGTATAAACAGGATTTGAAAAAAATATTTTCAGGGTTGGCTTGGGAGCTAATAAGCCACTAAGCCACCCTCAACTGAGATCCACTTGTATTCATTCTGGAGAGTAAGTTTAGCTCTTGCGTAACCCTGGGCAAAGACTGCTGTATTAATGGGAATTCAGCCTTATGATTTAAAGAAGAAGAGAGCCTATCTGAATGGTCTTCATAGCTTTTAACTACAAACCTTGCTAGTTTTCCATCTACCTGTGCTACCTGACCATTCTGACATCTCTAATGGAGAGCCAGTTTCTTGTAAGCAAAGATTTAAGGATGTTGACGATTCATCAAGAAGTTACAAACATATTCTCCTCATGCCAATGTAAATAGTACTCCGGGCAACATACAAGTTTATATTGTAATTACAAAGAGTTGGCAAAGGGAGGAATAGACAACTTCTGATAAAGTTGCAAACCATTAACTACCATTTGCATACCAATTAAAAGAGAACGGAAAACATCCCTAGTCTTACCTAACATAGCACAGCCACTCCTGAATTTAGTGAAAATGAGAGCTAGTTCTCACCACAAAAAATCCATGCCACACCCCACCCCTCAACACCCCCCACCCCTCTCCCTGTAAGGATCAATTTTAATTATCATGTTATAATGTGAAGCAAAGGTGCAGAAGGTCAAATACAAAGTAAGTTGTAATTAGCTATTTCATCATACCAAGATCCCCTTTGGAATTTATGCTCTGTTTATTCAGCAAAAGGTGCAACAAATGTTTTAATGTTTTTCTCAATACATCAGAACCTGAAGCACAGCTAAAGCATTTGGATGCCATGGCTACTTAGATTGCATAGAGGGAAGAAAAAGTCAATAAAGTAACATGTAAAAGAATTGGTGTGGAGAAGTAAAGAGCCCAAGAGACAATACAAAGTACAAGAAAACTAAAAAAAACCAAAAAAAAACAAAAAAACAAACAAACTTATTGTTAACTCTTTCAGGGCCAAGAAGGAATAAAATCTTGAATTGTTTAATTGGTCAATTAAATTTGGCAGATTAGAAATTAATTGGCAAGGTTTTTTAGAAGAAACTTTTCAAGTTAGAGTAATATGATTATATTTCTGAATGACAGTGTGATTGAAAAGACTTCTGAAATACTTTGTACTTTAAATCTGCCTTAGAGTTGGCTGGAACTACCTGTTCGAGGATTATAAAAACTGTTAGTCTGCCCCACAATGAACATCCAGATGGGTATTCAATGGCATTTAGCTCATCTATTTGAGCAAACATGACTAGAGATGACAGAGCATTATTGCTCCCTTTATTCAGGGGTGAGGTTTTCTGGTTTGGGGGAGGATCTTCCGCTTTATTACTTTCACCAGTTTCAAGCATTCAAAATCACGAAAAGGTAAAATCACAGTATTTCCAAAAAACCCAGAATAATAATTTTTATGATTCAATATCACATTTGCAATCCTTTCCCACAATGAGAATCAACAGGAAAAAGAAGCTGAGGTGATACCTAAATCACAAGGACTGGTTATTGCAATTTCAGAACACCAGACATGCTGATAGGCATGCAGTGGCACAATTAGCTGGCAGAGCAGCAACTGCTCTCCTCACACCGGACACCCACTCACAGAATGACAAGCACTTTCTGGGAGCAAAGCCTAAATTAACCCAGCAACACAAGAAAAAAAAAAGGTGGTTATCTTCTTAACAAGCAAAACAACTAAGTATGCAAACAGGCACTTTATAAAGAGTATCAGAGAAAACAGTCAGTTTACAGTTCTGTGTGTCCTTGAGAAGAATCTATTTTAGAGCATGCACCAACACATACAGCTGCTCAAGTGAGCAGTTTGTTCCTGCTAGTCTTTAGCATAGGTGAAGAAATACACATGGGGCACAGTCACGAAGTTTACACAAAGGGCTCTCAGCGAGGAAGCCTCTCAGAAGTAATAATGCCTATGATCAGAAGTCATTACCGTGCCTCACCAAAGTAGCACAGCATTATGTTATCTATTTGGAATGTCAGTTTTGATCTCTTCACTATAGAGTAGGAGCTGGACCAGGCTGCTTGCTTCTGCAGCTCTGAAGCACTCAGGGTCTTGAAAAAAGCTCCTTGAAATATTTTCTTCAAGTAGCAGTTGGGACCAGATACAATAGGTTGTATAAATGAAATAGCATACCATGCTGATACAATAGCCTGCACCCGCAGGGTATGATTTACATGAATAAACACTGCTGTAACAATTGTTAAAGTATTATCAACTGTCTAGCATGCTGGTGGCAAACATCTATAGACAAAAATATGGAATTGAAATAGAATAAAAACCGGGTCATTGGTAGCAGTTGGGAATAAAAAATATCCACGGGGAAATCTGACTTGCAAGACAGGTGAAAAAGGGGACCACAGTCCTCTGCATGCCACTATTTAGAGAACTGATTGACGTGGTTATCTGCACAGTAATTCTGCGCTGCATGCTTTCCAGACAGAGCTGCACACAGAGGCAAGCTAGTCACTTATTCTTCCCAAGCGACAAGAGGCAGTTCCAGGATGTGCATTCCAGGTGCACTCTGAAAACCTGATAGGCAAAAGCAGAATATTCAGAGACAAGAACACCAGCTGTGCCCAGCAGCACTGAAAAGTGTCCCACTCACTGTGCATCTACTTAGTATGTTGGACCTCAAGGAAGTTTACCTCAAGGCTAACAAGCACAACCACAGTTACATGATGAACCAGCAAATTACAGAGAAATGTGTTTTAAACCTCCCTACTTCCATGACACACTGTTGTAAGAAGAACTGAAGGACACCTGTAAACCCAGTAGGGGTAGAGCCCACTGTTTAATAGGGAATAGAATTTTTTGAAACAGCTAATGTATTCCACACCCTCAGGAGATGGATAGACCAGGAATAAAATAGGAGAGAAGGAGAAGAAGAACTAAGCATCAGGGAGAAAAGAAAGGGTGAAAAAAAAATCGTTTATGACAATAACTTACATGAAGAACAGAGCAGGAGAAAGAACTAATAAAAACCAGAAATATGCTGCAGAGAACTGTAGTAACAATCTGCCCACCTGCAGGCTTAGACAATGTATTAGAACACTTTACTATAAATGCTTGCTACTGTCACTTTTCTGACCCACATTTAAAAATGCAGTAGAGAAATTGGTATCAAAACAAAAAACAAACAAACAAAAGACACTAACAAAAAACCCCCAACAAATCAACAAAGGTATATCTTCTTCCTCAAACAACCAAGTTCAACGCGGTAAATAATTTTTCAGTCCAGAGTATCACTAAGCCTTTCCAAATACTTAAATGAAGAAATGGCCTCTGCAACATGATTAAAGAATGCACAAATCTGGACATAAATAACACCAAAAAAAGAAAACTTCAAACTTACAAACCATTAGAACTCAAAGTTTATACAAAAATTTAAGGTAAAGCAGGGCAACAGTAACAACAGACATCTAGTGTCTAACATATCAATTATTTTTACACAGAAGAGGACCAAGTTCAGTGGATGCCACAGGAGGAATATTGTTAGTAACCAAACTGAAATTTAGTCGTAACAGTGAAATTACATGAAAAATATCTCATCATCTTCAGTGATCAGAGACAACTCACACCTCTGTGCTACATGCCTTCTAAAGGACTCCAGCTGCACCACATCCCCCAGTGCCATGCCCATGTATTGATTCAGAAACACCTTTGGCAGAAAAGCACTATGTACTGAATCACCAGCGCTCCCCCAACTGCATTTTCCCTCAAGGACTCCTATCCAAGCACACAACTTATCAAGGTTTTTCAGCTTGTGAAACCTGGTGAAGTCACAGTCCAAGGCAGAAAGACTGCACAATGACCTCAGATTTTCTCTAATGCAAAAGCAGAATTAAGTTCAGAGCAGAATATTTTTTATATACGCACACATACATAAGACACAGAGCATTATTAGAAACTCAGTTTTTACTGTACCATAATATTTACTTCCATTATTAGTATAACACACTTAGAATAGGAAACATTAGAGAGACATTTACTTTACTATTATCTGCTTTCTTACACATGCCCAGTTAATGCCCTTTGTATTTACAAACTCATCTCCCACTAACATCCACAGTTGTGCGTGAAAAGCCACAAGCAAAAATTGAACAAGTTTCACTCTTGGAATTATATATGTACAACATGTTTGCATATACATGTATGTACACAAGTAAAAGGAGATTTCTTATTTCATAAAATGATCAACTGTCTTACTTAAAAATACTTTAAAATACGTCACTACTTAACACTCAAAACCACTCTGCAAAATCATCAGACATGTTACTTTCACCATAACTTTGTAACACACTTATCATTGATCCATCCTTTTTGAAAGATGCCATTTACTATTTTTCTTAATGACTAAAAGCACGTGTGATGCTATCCAACTCCAAAAGTCTACCAGCACTTAAATAACTCAGTACTGGATGAGTATTGATTATGCATATACTAAGATGGACTACTTCCTTGATTAAAGTTAAACAAACATATTGAACGAAAAAGATGAAAACCATATTATTCAGACAAGAGTCAAAGTAACTTTTGACAGTATTTTATTACCTACAGACTACCTTATATTTGGTCAGCTAAATCATCCTGTCGTTAAACATTTACTTCCCTTTCATCCTGTACATTTTCTCCTGTTTCACAGCATCAAAATACAAAGTTAGCAATCCCTACACATACAGTCTAAGCACCTCTTTTGTGCAAAATTTACCCTAACAGAGGAGTTGTACACTATTTTATCAAAAGAATAGATGAAAAATTTTCACTAGGCAATACATCTTCTGTAAGTACAAGACCATTTCTAATCCCACATCTTCACTGCTAAATGAATGTCCATTACATTATATTGGAATCAGGTATGTATAACATGCAGAAAAGTAAAATCTTAACAATATTGGAACATTCCATACTCCTTAATTGCAAGTTTTCAAGTGCTTGTTAGTCAATTTGAGCAAAAGCAAGCAAGAAAAATGATCCTTCTTAACCAAAAAGAACTTTGGAATTAAACTAAGAGAGAAGTGAATGGAATGGCATGCTTTTTGACAGGGTAGATGCCCAAGCCACTTGGAAGTCCACAGAAAGTCAGTGCTACAAATGACAAAAGATACCGAAAGTATTATGTTCAGATATTATGTGTGTTCTCTGGAGAAGCTCAAGGTATGGAAGGGTTAGTGCACTGTTTTGTTATAAAAGTAAATTCCAAGAGGGAAAAAAGGATCCCTTCCTGTTATATTCTCAACAAAATACTTCTGTTTTAATCAAAGAAAAGCATACGTTCTCTTCTGATCAGATTTGTCTGCTTTCATAGCATGTAGAAAACACTGTCTATTCTGCAAAGCTGTATTCACTCATGTCCCGCATCCACTCAAAGCTGTTTTCAAGCACTGTCATTTTGGATTGGTAGTATTTCACACCCCTTTTGAAAGGCTTTGAATAACCAAAGATAACACAGGTAACCTTGATTAGAGACTGTAGATTCTACTCATATGGAAATCAAGTCTATAGTCTTTCTATATTAATAGTACTCTCCTGTGCTCAGAATTGCCAACGTGTAACAAAACTGATGATTGGAATCTCGTTCAATTTGCAGCAAATGGGGATACTGACAGTGGTTCCAGCTGGGCCAGGATCACACTCGGTGTTGCAGTAAAGGATTCAAGAGAAGTTGCATGGAACCTTTTTATTTTTATCTTTATTATTTATATCTTTATTGGGGTTTAAATTGCACTAGACTCAGTGTGAGCTCTAGCTTTCCAGACAAAAAGAAAGAAACCAGGACACACAGAGAAAGACAGGCTATGTGTTTAGCCTAAGCATGGATTAAGTCCTTCATGGATGAGGTTAAGTCACTTCTGGTAGCAGTTCTACAAATTAGGTAGTTGTCCTGCAGTTTATTAGCTTCATATTTCAAAGTGTTAGGATCCATTTTAGCAGTATATCCAGATTCACATGTACATAAATATGCACGTGAATAAGAAAATTTAAAAATTGGTCCTGCCTCCAATAGCTTGTCTAATCTGCATTAATCACAACAGTATTATTTTTTGAATGATTGGTCAATTGATTATTCTTCTTTTATATGCATATAATAGAGCTTATTGAAAAGAAACTATGTAAAATATGGGAACCTACCAAACAAATGCCACTACGTCCCCACATCAATTCCACTTAAAATTCTTTAAGATTGGAAACCAGCTATTCAGAAAGCTAGCAGGAACTGGAAAGAAACATAATTTTTTCCTTTAACAATAAAGAACACATGGAGTTACAATGTTGAGTCAGTGCTACTGAAGCTCTATTTCATAATAAAAACTTGTATTATGTACAGAGAAATGTACACAGCTGGACACTCAATAATATTACAAATCCCATGTCAAATCTGCCTGGGATCCATCTGCATATGCCTATGTCTCTACAGTGTGTTAAGTGCAATGCTAATGAGAGATAGCATAACAGATTTTAGATCTGGGTGCCCATAATTAAACTGCGCAAACAATATTTGACTGTAAATTTGTAAAACTAACTAGTGAGTAATATGTTAAATGTCAAGGCTACTTTGAACAATGTAGATCCATAGAGATACGCTTCTTGCAAACTTGTATTTTCAATGCATTGCTCTCCAGGGAGGGATAGTAGCCACAACTTTCCATATAACATTGCAATTTAGAATAAATATCTTTTTAGAATACAAAACAAAACTTTCTCCAAAATACCCTGAAGTCAAAAGTAAGGAAATCTAATTCTTTATAAACAGCATGGGAGCTACTTCAAAAAGTTACGTGCATTCCTCTGTGAGAAAGGAAACAGGAAGGCAAGAAAAGGATCCATAATAAAAAGAGCAAATAACTATCCTATATTCCTCAAATACAAAAGGTTGGTGGAATTGAAGTGTTACCCTTCAGAGAATGGAAATTCATTCCAAGTGGAACCAGAAGGGAGAAAGTGTATGACAGATAAAATATAAGTTGGATATTAGGAAGACAAAAAGGAAATAAGAAGAGAAGATAGCAAAGGATACAAAACCAAATAACAATAAAGCCTATTAGTATATTAGAAGAAGGAAACATTGAAGGGAATCATTGGATTTGCTAGAGCTGGGATTGAATAGAGCACTTGAAGAAGGTAAGGGCATTGCAAACAATCCAAATTATTTCTTTTCATCAGACTTTGCCATGGAAAATGGAAAAACACATACCTGACTTCTCTGATAGAGACTAACACTTCTTCAAACTGAAAAATCAAAAAGGGATGAGGAAACACAATAAATTGAAAGCAATAAATGATGACGGATGAGCTCATGTCCCACTCACATTGAGAGGTGTTTACCATTGATTTTAGCACTTTTACTTCAGAACTGAATGGCGAACAGACCAACAGTTTCAAAATATGAAAAGGCTGAGCTGGGCATCACAGCAGACTGCTCAGTGTGCAGCAGTGATCAAAAGAGCAAGCAAAATAGTAGAATATTAAAAGAATGAGACAGGGACAGAAGGAAAGACTGTATTTTTAGTGAATATCCAGTCTTTTCTGGACTATCCAAGCTTAGGGCTCCTGCTCTAAAGCAATGACAGTGGCATACAAAGAGATTTTGACAACAATCAAAAATTACCATGGAAAGAAATTTAGAAAGCTGGAAAGCAGCAGGAAGTTAACTTAGCAAAGAGATGAATAAGGGGGGACACTGTAGAGCTGCAAACAATACTATGAGATATGAAGAGGATGCTCTTCAACTTAAACTTTCTCACACTACTAGAACAAAGGGCCAATCAGGGCAATAAAAAGCTACCAAGTCAAAAATAAAAGGGCTGAAACATTTTATTCAATAAAGCACAAAACTGTGTAATTAATTTACAAGGACATCTCCATGATAATAGCAAGGAATATTCTTCCATGCTTTTCCTATTGCTTTTTTTTAATTTTTTCATATCCATATAAAGCAATTAGTGACATGGCAATAAACATAAACCATCAGAATTCAGAATGCATGAAACTTTTTAGGTTGGATATATGCCAGGAAAGGAAGGGGAAGTAATATGAGGTATGGAGCATGGTTGTGGCAAGGATGAGGACAGCTAGCAGAGATGTTTCAAGCACATGGTCAAATTGCAGCGTGCTCTCTGGTCTGTGCTAGATCCTACGCATGTACCCCAAGTGGTTGATGGCTCAGAAATCTGCCAGCTGTTGGTACTGGATATATTGGGTCCCAATCTAGAATTAAGACAGAAGCCCTAAACTATCAATATGTGGAATTTGTGACTTCAATCACAAAGTAGGGCCATCCAAGGACTCTCCTGCATAAATTCATGACACTTCAGAACTTCATATATAAATCAAGTAGAAAGTTTATAATTTCTGCTCTGTTGAGCACAGATCTACACACAACTTTGGTAATGGCTGCACAAACAAGCTCTCTAGAAAATACTGTATTACAGACATGCTCTTCACAATACTCATTCACACAGTGCCACAAGTAATTTTAGTACAGTATCATTCAATGAACACTTCTATCAAAATCCACTACTAAGTGTCAAAAAACAGAGGTCATTAAAAATAACAGAATGAGTCTGGTTTGGGTTCTTGCTGGGTTTTTTTGTGTTGCTTTCATTTGTTTGGATTTGGGGCTTTTGTTTGTTTGTTTGGGTTTTTGTTGTTTTTGTTTGTTTGTGTTTTATTTTGTTTGTTTGTTTGTTTTTTCCAAAACGAATGCTTACACATACTCTTTTGCAATATTTTTCCATATTGGACTTAGTCACTTTATTATATGATTCATAGTCTTGCTGTTAATCACTTTCTCTGTGTAATACTATAGAAAAGGAAACTACAGATTCTACAAAGCTCCCACACTTACTAAGAGGCTCCAAAAGTAGCTAGATTGTATTCTCCAAGTTCAATGATAAACTTTAACAGATTTTCAGCCTGGAAATGGTGAGTAATCCTAACACAAATGAAGTGCAAAACTACTAAGTGTAATGTAAGAATAAATGTTATCAATAAATACACATGTAACTTGAAACACACTGATTTAGAAATAGCTGTAACCTTGACTTACTGTGGCTGTGCCGGAGACAGTTTGTGCATTTGTGTCAGCTGCACTCTGTTCAGAGTGTGTCTGAGCAGGAGGGTACATGTTTAACGTGTGCTCTGGAACAGTGGTTTGGCCTGTGTAGTCTGGAGCTGGATGAGGATGTGGGGCTGTGTATTCTGCAGGGATACCATTCTGAGGTGGAGCAAACTGGGCTGAGGCATAAGGCTGTGCCATTGTGTCAGGAGGTGCTGTAGCTTCCTGATTACCCTGTAAAATGAAAGGAAGAAAAAGGAAAAAGAAATGTGTTGTGAGATAAAATAAGTGATGATCCTGCACATGTAACGCAGAAAACGACCATAGTACTCTGCTAAGATTGCTGGCCTGAAAAGGGCACGATAGTTGTTTCTTGAAGAGAAAATTTCTTATCTGAATTAAACCCATTTTGCTAACCCTATTAAATCTTATAATAATTAGACAAACAAATCTGCTGTTCTCTGGATAATTGTAGATTGTTCTTTAACTGGGAAAGGTCAGTGAAATCTACCTGAACTAATGCCTCAACTCAGACAATGAAGAGGGACAAAGCTCAGTTTATTCCAAAGGCTACTGAGCGCGACTGCCAACACAGAGCTCAGGTAAGGTTAGCCCATGGTCTGTGACCCATTCTGACTTACCACTTTCAGAACAATATATGCAACCTACACGCAGAGCAGGATTTGGGTGCATACTGTTAACATAACCGTATACAGAAAATATTTATATGAAATAATGCTCTGAGATATTCAGAAATTGAGGTACACTATATTGAGCAACTGCATGACACAAATGCAAAAAAAAAAAAAAAAATAGAGCCAATCAAAATGCTAAACAATTGAATCTAAAAATGCATCAGTTCAAAACCGTAAGTTAACATAAAATAAAAACTCTATATTGTATGTATCAAAGTAAATAGATTTAAGAACTTTAAAGGCTTTAAACTTGGAGACAATAGTATTTCACTGCCATAATACAGTAAGATTATACAATTAAAAACAAATGCCCTCATCTCTTTATAGATAGATCTATCTTTATGTTTGATATAAGAAAGGATAATCAAGCATGTTAATTTACCAGTTAGAGACTTCTGACTAAATGCTCTGCTCATACCAAATAATAATAATTCTAGGGGAGGAAATGTATAGAACAATTTTTCAGAATCTATATAGAAGATGTCCAAAACATGATGCTGCAGATGACATGGCATTAGAGGCCATTAATACAGGGACCATCTCAAACTCAGATGAGCTGATTTACAAGATAAAATTATCCCTTGAAATATCAAGTAATGTAAAAATGAATATCTGAGTAAAATTTAATTTATTTTTAAGATACTCTGTCATTCTTCCACGAAAGCATGTACAAGTACCTGCACAGGACTACTGTAGGGATTTTGCTTTTTTTTTGATTCATCAGTCCTTGATTTCCTAATTTCAAAATAGGCTGGATGAATAAAAGCACTTAGTACTTAAGAACATATCCAGCCAATTTCAACAAACTCAGACATCAGTACTCTGACCGGAATGGGTCCTAAACTCAAGAGCTTTTAAGAATTTGCAAAATCACAGCATGGGAATAAGCCTACATGGCAAGCTTAGAAGGGAAAATTAAATTTTCTTTTGTAAAAGACATCCAATGTGTCCTAAAAAATTAGAACTTTATATCAGCAAAGCCTCCCTAATTTTAATCCCATCTTTGCTGCTATTTTAGTGCATGGCCTTAAGCAAGTAAGTTCACATTGCTTCATTCGACCATTTTAAAAATGAACACAGTGACATTTACCTACTTCACAGGGGTAAGTCAACAAGTTTCATTTGCATATACCTAGAATCATTTCAAGGTTAATGCTGCACTGAAACTTGCCCTGTTTAAATTTCAGTGGAAGTTTAAAACTCTTGTAAATGTATAATTACACCCTCTTATATTAAAATGGCAAGGTCTCTTTCTTATTTTTTTTACCTAATATTTTCACCATTAAAAAAAATAATCTATATGAAGTAAAAACCAACAATGACTGGATTATACCAGAGACATATATTAAATTTTTAAGAAGTATTTTTAAAACTTGTGGGGGAGACAGGCAACCTTAAATTTTATAATCGACTGTTTCAGGAAGGATTTCAGCAAGTGGTAAGAATGAACAATAGCAAATCGAACTTCTGCCTATATAAGCATTTTCACTGTACTGGCTTTGAAACACAGTAGCTGGTTACTGCTGGTCCTTAAGCTATTCCTTCATGTCAGATGCTAAACATGGCATTAGAGTCAGCAGCTGTTAAAAAAGAACAAGAATAACAACAAAGGGACCAAGGGCTAATGTCCAGGTGCATTTCATCTAAAGGTTTTTATACTACCTCGAGCTCTAAACCAGATGTAGCTGAGACCCCCACTGCTTCTCATTAACATTGACAGCAGTTCCATGAGACCCTAATTAATATTCAAAGCATTCACACTTAGTGCTAATCACAGCTAATATTTAATTAAGAGGGTTGAACGTTAATATTATTTTTACCAGCAACTTCAAACTATTCACTTTTTAGATTTATCATAAAATGGCAAACTGCAGTGGCAATTCCAGCACCTTCACGTTGCTGAGACTCCTCTACATCTTTCACTAGTCTTGTTAAGCTGAAGTCTGGATCACTTATTAATGAAGTCTTGTTAATAAATAGGTAAACAACGAAGGGTCAGGGATTTGTTTGCCTTTTTTCTTAAAAAAATATAACTACTACATATTCAGGAATTTACAGCCTTGTCATTAAACAAACAAACAAAAAAAAACCCCACCATGCTTATAGTAGAAAACTGTCATGCAAGATTATCAGCCCAGGCATTGTGTGTTCATTAAATTGAGGGGGGGAAGGGAAAAAGATGGGGTGGAACACTAAAGAAATTGTACTTGCACACTCTACTGCAGGCCATAAGTTTAAAATGATAGTGACAGTAAATCTGAGTTGTTCATCTCTTAGAATCAGTGTATGCTGTATACCTTTCTAGCCTTTAAAATTAGTGTGAATATATGATTCACAATAAATTCAGTAGACACAGTATTACAATGTAGTATAAAAGCAGGTATGTATAAATATGTTCTTTACCACTTACATGGCTATCAAGTCAATAACATATTGTTTAGAATACGGATTTACACCAAGAACAACATAGTGTCAACTAACACACATTTCTATATAAATGTGGTTGATGGAAACCCCAGACTACACAATAGTCAGATACATTTTAATAGATTGTAAAGAACTGAAAATTCTTTAAATATAATACCTGAAATGTCCCTTTATTGTGCTCTTTAAAAAAAGAGTGAACTAAAATTAATAAAGGAAATAATAGATGTAATGCATTAAGTTGAAAATATGAAATGGCTATAAAAACAACATGAAATATTGATCCTAAATTAGCCTATGAACTCAGGTATTAAGAGTAATCTCAAAACTGTGGATGACAGTACACAGACATCACTTAATACAACCTAGGCATGAGAGGCTAAACAGAAGTTGTCCCTTCAGACTCCATTCCAAGTATCTTTAAGATTAAATGACCGCTTAATGCTCTCTTTGTGCATGGTTTTTAATAAAGTAGTTGTTGGCAACAAAAAGAAGAACAAAGGATGGCAGACAGTCAGGCTCTGCTAAATGTTCTGGCCCGAGTTTTAATGAAAACCACATTTCAACTGAAAAATATGCTTTACGTGGCAGTGTATAAAATCAAATTTATTGCTTTCTGGTTAAATGTTGAACTCTAAAGAACAAAAAAAGAAAGCATTCTGATCATGTAGGTAAGTGAAGTAGCTCCTATTCCATATATATTACTCCATTTGAAGAAAAGCTTGGAATTTAAAATGCTCCTGGTATCTCAGATCTCAACATGCCTTTTCAGCATCTTCAGCTCTGAAAGGATTTCATTATTAAGAAATGCATGAAAAGTGTCAAAATATAATAAAACAAGCTTGTTATGTTTGTACACAAAAGACAAAGTACAGAAAATATTACTTATGCACTGTTCCTTTTTAAAAACACATTTGCAGCATAAAAATGTGCTCAATGAAAACCTTTCTGCTTGCCTGCATTTTAAAGTCTAACTAACAGTTTATCATTTGTTTTACTCTATTTTCCGTTTGGTGCATTTTGTTTCTTTGGCGAGAGATATTTCACATTTAGAGAAAGCCTCTCATACTGTAGTTAAATGAGCCAAACTGCATCATATCCTTAGGGCACAGAAACAAAGAAGAAAAATGCAACATTACTCTGTAAACCTGCTGGTTATAAGAACAGCTCAGCCAGATATATCAAGCACAGCAGAGATACATAATCACGGCCGTAGTTTGCCCTCCTTCAGACTTAAGCAACAAAACATGTATTAGAAGTCTTGCATGCAGGGGTGCAGCTGGTTATAAGAAATGCTCTGGCTTGACTAAAATCAAGAGTTTCAAGTGAAAATAGAAGCGCAAATACCTGCTGTACCATCCTGCTCCCTTTATTCTCCATAAACTTAGCAGCTGCTCTAGTCCCAGGCCATACAGCATCTGCCCAAAGCAAGCATCAATTATGGATGAAGGCGTGTGAGCAATGTAATGTGTGCATGAGTGTGGATGATAGGGGTGTTGAAGGAGGGGGAGCTAATGCAAGCCTTACTGACCTCCCTCTCAACATCTGACTGCTCCCAAAACCTAATCCAGATGGGACGCTTTCAGTTTGCTGGGCCTCGCCCCATCAATCACAGCAGGCCACTCCTCTGTCTCCTGCTACTAGTCATAGAGTGCACCACTGAGCAGATGATTACACACAGAAGAAGAAAAAACACAGCTTGACTACATTAATAGCTGTTTAAAAAACATCAGAAATGCTACTATGTAAGATGCCAGAAGCTGAACATTTTTGTTTTAAAATTAAGACGGCTGTATTCAAAGTTACAACCCCCCCCCTAAACTTCCAGTGCTTTGGCTTTTTGATAGCGATGATATACAGGAACATGTGTGGGTTTCTCTGCAATTAATTCGTCCTACATGTGGTAGAGTTAATACCAATAAGATTTCCATTTTAAAATTGCTGAACTCCACAAGTAAACTATCAATATTGAAGTAGCCTGGTTTAGATTAAATGTACTTTATCCTGCCATACAAATGAAATATCATTTCCTTTTTTGCTTCATTTCATGACATCTCTCTTGCTTAGCAGGGGAAGTATTTCAGAAGTGCTTCCAAGGTTTAGGTCTGTGAGGCGCTTTAAGCAACCTAATGCTTCACCATTAAAGGAACTTTCCTAGATGCTCTGGAAATAAGTTTTAAAATTATTAAACTTCTTATTAAATCATATCATAAAGAAAAAAACCCACAACTTAAGAAAATATAGACAGCCCCCCAAAATACATGTTTATTGCCACTCTGTTGTGGACTGCCTACAGATGCAAAATTTCAGAAACAGGGCAGACATAGAACACGGGAATAATTCTTACAAATATTCAAATTCTAAGGGGTGGGCAGAACAGCAGATAAACAGTCATCAATTCATCATTAAACTTACATTCCAAATGAAATATATTGGATTTCTTTAATGTGGCAGTGTAATTCTTCCAGATTTGTTGCTGGCACTCCCCAATTAATAATAATAAAAGCAGCCACTTCAAATTTTTCAGAAGGAATCAGACATCCAACCACACTGGACTGATAATCATAACTGACTGACTCTGTGAGCTTTCTCTATTGTGGCTTAATTATCTGACCAGGCCACTTGACTCGGATCATTTGCTTCTGCAATCATACAAAATGAATTCTGCAGCCACCTCTCTTTTGTAGGAAACTTCAGTACATAGCCAAATTCTGATTTCATTTAAAAACAAACAAACAAACAAGTTCCAAAAGAAGGGTATCCTCAAAAGTAAAAAAAGAGAATGCAAAATAATTTTTATTCAGACAGCATAGGGGGAGAAGGTAATGGTAAGCAAGCACAAGAGAATTCCTTTACTGCCTTAGCAAGAAAGTACCATCGCCTTACTGCCATTACAGAGACACACTTACTTTTGGTCCTCTTTACATATACTGCATTCCAGTACAAGTCTGTGCTCTTGCTACTGGTACACATACATTTGAAAATGTGATGTTCATTTTGTGTCAGTGCCTGAAGTATGGAACAGACTACCTAATGAAACATCATAACACACTGCAAAGTAGGAAGGTTATATACATTTATTTACATTTAAACAAAAGGCAGCAAACAACAAAAGCGAAGTCCTAGTCTGAATTCCCGCCTACATTCAAAACCACATAGTATTATGGATGCATAGATCATGGAATCATAGAACACTGGGTTGGAAGGGACCTCAAGGATCATCTGGTCCAACCTTTCTTGGCAAAAGCATGGTCCACACAAGATGGTTCAGCACTCTGTCCAGCTAAGTCTTAAAAGTGTCCAATGTTGGGGAATCCACCACTTCCCTGCGAAGATTATTCCAGTGGCTGATTGTTCTCATTGTCCAATCGTCTCCTGTCCAATTGGAACCTCCCCAGCAGTAACTTGGACATGTTACCTCTCATCTTTTCCATGTGACTCCTTATAAAACTGGAGTCTCCGTCTTCTTTGTAGCCACCCTGTAAATACTGGAACGTGGTGATAAGGTCTCCCCTAAGCCTTCTCTTCTGGAGGCAGAACAAACCCAGTTCTCTCAGCCTTTCCTCACAGATCAGGCTGACCAGGCCCTTCATCACCTTTGTGACCCTCCCCTGGACCCTCTCCAGCCTGGCCACAGCTTGTTTGCATAGCAGGGACCAAAACCGAACACAGTGTCCCAGGTGTGGCCTGACAAGCGCGGAGTAGAGAGGGATTGTGACTTCTTTATCTCTGCTGGTGATGCCCGTGCTGATGCAGCCAGCACGCTGTTGGCTTTCTTTGCCGCAGCAGCACCCTGCTCACTCATGTTGAGTTTGTTGTCCCCCCAGGACCCCCAGGTCCCTTTCCACAGAGCTGCCCCCAGCCGGGTAGATCCCAGCCTGTGCTGCACTGCTGGATGATGTTTTCCCAGGTGCGAGACCTCACACTTGTCCTTGCTGAGCTTCATAAGGTTCTTGTCAGCCCCCTCTTCCAGCCCAGCCAGGTCTCCCTGCAGGGTGGCTCTCCCTTCCCAAGTGTCCACGTCCCCACTGGGTTTGGTATCGTCAGCAAACTTCACCAGGGTACACTTGATCTCATCATCCAGATCACTTATGAAGATATTAAACAGCGTTGGGCCCAGTAGCGATCCCTGGGGGACCCCCTTGTGACAGGTTAGCAGTTTGAAAAGGAGCTATTTCCCCCAGCCTCCAGGTGTGGCCTGGCAGCCAGTTCCCCACCCCCCCGCTGACCCCTTGTCCAGACCGTGATGCATCAGTTCAATAGATATGAAGAAAGCACTCCCTCTGACACCTTCATTCTTTCTAGTTGTCACTGCTGAAGCTTTCTACTACCTTTATGACACTGTGATTTATTACACTAGCTTTCCTTGTCCTATATGACAATTCTTTCTCCCGCTATTTCCAATCACCCAAATGGACATGATTCTGTCACACTGATTTGTTTTGCTTCCATATTACCACCTAGATATCTTTTTTTAACTGGAGATTCCTGCCTGTCCCTCACTTTCTCCAACTCTGACTCTTAGGTATTTTATACATCTTTTCAACTTCAGCTCAATGTTCTATTCCATCAATCAGTATTTCCTTTTTAAAATACATGTAAAGATTTTTACATCACATCTTGAAAACACGAGTCTCCATAATTGCCTGAAGACCCATATAACAAGAGAATTTGGAGTAATTCAGCAGGTGTATCTATAATTCATTTTCACAATGAGAATTGATTGTTAAAACATTTCAAAAGAAAGGTATAAAAGGAGCTTGTCCTTTCCCATAGGACAATTTAGGAAAGTACACCTAATCTTATTTTACACCTTAACTGGAACATACTGAAGAAGATGATGCAGCATCCTTGTACCCCAATACAATTAAAAAAAAAAAAAAAAAAAAAAGGAAAAAGGAAAAAAGGAATGGGTTGTCAACGTACAAGGCACATAAAAAACTGCCTGGAGTGCTGGCCTTTAAAGAGAGTAGCAGTCAACATTTAGAAGTCTGTCAGTCAGCTATGGGTGCCATCCCTTGGGCATCAAGACCAGGTCCAAAGCTGTTGAACATCTTCATAAAAGACTTCTAAGAGTCAAAGTGCAAGCTCACACATAACAGCAAATAGAAGAAGCAGTTATAGGGGGTCTTGCGAAGCCAGATGAATAGGCTGACAAGAACTTGATCAAAGTCCTGCTCTTGGGACAGAATCACCCCAGGCACTGGTACAGGCTGCGGACTGACTGACTGGCAAGGGAACAGCTCTGCAAAAAAGGATCTGAGAGCGCCCTGGTGAACTGTAAGTCAGGTACGAACCAGCATTCTGCCTTTGAGGCAAAGGCTAGCTGCAGAGTGGGCTGCATTAACAAAAGGGTAGTCAGCGAGCTGAGGAAAGAGATCATTCCTCTCTGCACAGCGCTTGTAAGACAGCATCTGGAACACTGTGTCCCGTCTGGTATCCCTCAGGACAGGAGATAGATTTGCAAACTAGAGTTCAGTGGTGGGTTGCTAAGACAGCTGGAAGGCTGGAGCTCACGACTCATGAGGAGAGACCGAGGGAGCTGGTTTAGCCCAGCCTACAGAAGAGAGGACTAACAGATAACTAACTGCACCTTCTCCAACTTAACGGATGGTTACAGAGATGGAATCAGACCTTTCTCAGCAGTACAGAGTGGAAGAACAAGAAGCAACAGTCAAATGTTGCAGAAAGCTAAATTCTGGTTCCCTGTCAGGAATTGAATAATGAATATGAGGGAGGTCAAGCACAGGAACACACTGCTCAGAGAGCCTGTGGCATCTTGAGGACTTTCAAAATCCAACTGTAGAAGCCGCTGAACAACCTGTTTACCCCTGATTTTAAAAGGATGTTAGCATTAGATGGCCTCTGAAGTTCCCTTCCAACCAAAATTATGGTATGATTCCATGTTGTTTCAGCAGTAGCAGAAGAGCTTAAAAATGGATTTTATACTTTCATTCTATTTGATGACTTTGCTCACACAGGATTTACTGACAAGGAAGAGACTAGCTACAACTTCTAGTCTGCTTTCTATCCTCAAGAAATGGTATCTCAATTCTTTGAGATTGATTTGGAATGCTTTCTTCAAAAAAATATATTTACATTTGTTTAATCCAGAGCCAGAGCAGTATGGAAGTGGCAATCACTGTAGTGCATACAAGACAAAAATAGTTTCACAAGAAATGCAAATTAATGTTGTGAACTATGACATGCCTTAATTCTCTGCCAAATATCACCATTTTCATCATATGCAGAGGAACATTGCCTTGACAACTACATCTCCATATAGAAGAGTATTTTTCTCTGCCTTCTGCATCTTGTCTAAAACAATAAATACTACAGGCATGTAAGCTTTCTAATTTTATCTGCAATTTTTCCACTGGAATGAAATTTGATTCTATTTCACACGTTAATTTTTTGAAAATCACTGCAACCTCCTAAAACTGAATTGTAGTGAAGCTAGTATGTCCATTTTCTTATTTTGCAGCACCTAAGAAAGTGGTTAAAAAAGCCAATTTTTTTTTTTTTTTTAATGAAATACAGATTGAAGATATGGGATTTTTAAAGCTGGATCAGTTCCCAAATCAGTTCCCAAGCAATTGTGACAAGAGAAGTGACAGGTTAATGCACTGAAGAAACAGTCAATGACAGTTGGAGAAAGAGGACAAAGCAGCGGGCATATATTATGCTATACTGACATAAAAGATTTTGTCCTGAAAAACCATTTCTTAATAATCTTAAATCTTCAGTTTGCAAGAATAAAGGCAACAGAGCAAATGGTAAATTACAGGCTTTTACAGGAAACAGTAAAAACATCAATCTGTTCTTATAACGTAGCTAACAGATCTCGGAGCTACCACAACGGAAGTGCGTAAGAGGAAAGAAACATGTGCTGCAAGCACATAGCCTGCATGTCTGCAAAGCAAGAACCGCTGGGCCTTCTTTTGTAACTACAGAGAAAAATATTATTCATAGCTCAAGCAGTTGAAGCAGCAGAGATTTGTTGGCAAGACTATTTATTTTAGTAGGACACTTCTGAGAAGCTAGATGTACTATCTCAGGTGACAAACCATGCTTACGTAGCAAAACTATGTCAGGTCTTGACACAACCCTGCATTATGATTTTTAAGCCTTTCCTTTAGACTCCAGTGAGACTATTCCTACCTTGTAACATACACACAAGCATAGGTATTTCCAAAATTTGAGTCAAAAAACTTCACAAATGCCATCTTATTGGTCAAGGATTGAACACTGAAAAAGATTAGAGTCCACAGAGAGGAACTGAACAGCAATCAAATCCAGTTGCAGGTGTATGGTTTTCAACACTTAGATAATTTCTAGAAATCTGAGAAATTCTTGTAAAATATCTAAAATAATTCAAGATTTGTTGTAAGTAGAATTCAACATCTCAATTGCAATTTACTCCAAAAAAAACTAACTGAATTTCTCAGGAGACTGGGATTGGATACAGCTGTGTTGTTTAAGAGTGTCTGAATCAGGCAGTTTAATCTAGCTGATTTTAGTAGTTACACAAAGCTATTTCCAATTTAAAGATGCTGCCTCACCAAGAGCATATTAAAGGGACTGTTTTTTCAGTTGGTTTCCTAAAGGACATACCACAAAATATAGCAATGTATTTACCAGCTCTGTTAGCCATACAAAGTGGTGAATCTACAGGCACGTGCAGAGACAGCATGTTTGAAGGCTATTCGTTCAGGAGAAACCATACTACAGGTAGTTTCATGGGTACCTAATCAGTTATTTTTTCTATACAAACAAATGATTTTATATTTTAAAAATACTGGGCAGAATACATGACGTGCATCACAATATTACACAAAGAGAACCAAGAAAACAGAACTGTCAACAGCCACACTGTTTTCACTGTTCAGCCTTTTGTCTGCTTCCCAAAAGTACCACTGAAGTTACTGCATCAAAATGCAGCTTGCACGAGGCATTCAGATTTGTAGTAAAACAAGGCTACAGGGACAGAACAAGCAATGTTACACAAGAAGACTGAAGGACAGCAGAAGTTATTTGAGTACAAACTGGAATGCCACCTCTTTGAACTGAGTACTTCGAATGACCTCGTTGAGCCAGGGACACAATCTTTCACTGATGAATTGTAATTTAGCCTCAGAAAAGAAAGGGGACATTTCTCTTCATAATCCCTCATGCTGAATCATTTTCTAAGGCAGTACCACAATAACCACAGTTCATCCATTATATGCAAAATGGGTCCAAGTTTCAATATCACAAATGGGAGGATCATTTCTTGACTCTACTGAAATAAAACAAGGAACATATTCAGCTAGTAAGGGAAATGAAAACATAATGTCTTAAGTTGTCTTAAGCAGCAAAGTCGACTGAAGATCATACCTCCTTAGCTATTTGCTCCCATACATCAAAGTATACAGGACTGCTTTATAAGCCAGTTCACTTGAACTAGCCAGATTAAGCAACAATGATTAATTTAAAGCTGTCCCAAATGAATTAATGGGAGTTGTTTTATTTTACTTTCTTTATACTGGGTAAATTTAAGAGTTTTATTTATGTGGTAAGCTCCATAAAGACAATAACACGAGTTTGGTAATTTGGAGAAAGACCAGAAAGATAACAGCAGAACCAGAAAACTGGGATTCAGGAAAAGAGACTTCATCTTATCCAGAGAATTGTTACGAATCCCTGAGGTTCACCCACGAAATGAAATTGTCCAAGGTAGCTTCCTGATTGATTGAGCCACTGATTAAAGAGAACTTCAGCATGTAGGAACAAACCATCCATGAAGAAGCAAGATACTTAGCAGGAGGCCCACATGGCTAAGAAGAAAGTTTCTCAATGAACACAGACTCAGAAAGGGAGCATACAAACAATGGAATCAAGGCTTGGCAACAAAAGAGGAGCATAGAAGTATTGCTCAGGTACTTAAGGATTAAATGTGAAAGGGTTTATTGTCTAGCCTATCTGGAATTAAGACTAATGAAGACAATAAAGGTGACAGGAAAGGATCCTATATACCAGGTTTGCTTGTTGCAAAAAAAAAGTTCAAGGAAAATGTTGATGCAGGGAGGAGACAGCCTTGTGACAATAAAGACATCATAATATAATGAAGTACTTCATGCCTTTTTTGTTTCAGGTAGTCTGATCCTAAATCACTGCACCCAAAACATGGACACCATGGGTAGCGAAGGAGAGTGCCAGTGAAAATGAAGATGCAGCAGGTTGGTGAAACTGGATGTATTTACATATGTGACGCCTTTAAGCATTTAACAGAAAATGCAGGAGTAAATCACTGTGACAACGTCTATTAAACTATGAAAAATCATACTGATAGGGGAAGTCCCAAATGACTCAAAAAGCTAATAGTGCTCCTATCTTTTAAAAAGGCAAAGAGGACAATTCAAGGAACTACTGACCATTCACCCTCATCTGTTATTTGCCCTTAGAAGCAGATTGTTCATAGATTATAAATCTTTTAATTTGCAAATGAAATTCTATTATTTTCTTTTTTTTTTTTTTCCCATAAGAAAAAAACAGCAACTCATCTGTGTATTGTTCATGAAGATCCCATGCAATAACATCCAAAAGTATGTGGAAGTTGCATATATTCTGCATTTTACTTGTAACTTTTTATCTGGCAGAATTTTTGGTTTTATATGTCCAACCTCAGTATTTTGAACAACTCTGGCAGAACATTTATGAATTCAATATATCCATAAATCATACTTATCAGTTCCAAGAAACAAGAATTGTGATCTTCACGCTCATAAGCTTTAGATTAAGTTATTTCAATAGCTTTGAATATAGTTTTATAGATGAGAAATTCACCATTCAGCTGTTTCTCCAAATTTTCAGAAAAAATATAGAATCTATACATTAAATATTTTACCATTGCTTTCAGACAATACCCATTTCCCATCTCTGTTTGATTTTAAAATTTCCATAATTTTGTTATTTTTAATGGAACATATTTGACCTGAGCTGCAATGACCAACTAACGGAGCACTGACATCTTGTTTAATACCAATTAAATCAGCATTCATTTTTTTGGCACTAAAATGAAATGATGGAACATGATCTCCAATGTTATTTACATCTAAGATTAAAATTACTATCAAAATATCATTGTGCACAAGCAACAGACAGATTGGCTTCCTGCCTCAGCTACACTTTGCTATGCTTGTTTATCACAGAGATCATTTGTGTACTTCAGTTAATGTTTATGTTAAGATGCTGTTACAGCATTAACAAGTAACTGTTTATTCCAACATTTGTCGTTAGCAAACTAAACCACAATACTGGAGAAAGTTAAATCTCTTCTCACTGATGAGATAAAAATGGCAATAAGATTTGCCTATGCAATGCAAAACATATTACTAAGCACTGCTGAATGTCAGAACTGGCTGAAAATAAACAGAAAACTATGAGTGCTACAATGAATCTGCAGCTATGAAGAAAATGAACAAAACCCTTTAATGGTTCCTATAGCACTGGAAGGACTTTCATTGACTATACTGATTGGTAAATTCTACTTTGTTAAATCTCTATAAAGTTTCTGTTACTATGGAAGGAATGGCCAATTTGTCTTTGTATTTTAATTTCCCCATCCGTAGGATAGGGACTAAACTGTTCTCAAATATGCAGAACTATACTGCTTCTCCCTGCACATCATCTTTGGAGATTTATTTTATTTTTACTAGCCTTTCTTCTACAAGACTGAACATACACATATGATAGTAAATCTTGCTATAAAGCTGGCCTCTGCCATATGCCATAGGTGCTTAGCCCTAGTAAACTTAAAAACCATCGCTTTGAAGAACACATTATTTTAGAATAATATAGATTGTGGGACTGGGTAAATGATCTTTCTCACTTTACAGTTTTATTTTGTGCCCCTGTCTGTAAGGAAGGGAGTGCTGGTGGAAGGAAAGGTATTTCCAAAACTGACAAAGCATTGAGAAAAACTTTGACATATTTACCAGAAGCATACAGCTCGCTCACAGCAACCACATCCAACAGCATTTGTGTTTATACAGTGCAGCAACATGTATAACAGCTACAGCATCCAAACTGTAGAATTAGTGAAAATAAGCATCTACACAGACTATTTTGGGAGAGAAGAGTTACAGCCCGAAAACAGCTTTTAATCCATGTAAAGTGAACTGGCTGTCTCTTATACTAGAACACTAGATTAATTAAGATAGCAAAAAATATTGAATCGGTTCAGTATTTGCTGAGTGCGCACCTAGCGAGATGGAGAATACAGCAGATGTGTTAGCATTCTAGCTGCAAAAGAAATTCAGATTAGATACTGCTACGAAGAAATTGATAGCTAGTAGATCTGCAATCAGAAAAGTGGTTTTTCTTTTAAATATTACAATCACATGGTATAGTACATCACTTGTGTCAAGTTAAATTTAATCATATCAGCATACTTAAAGGAAGAAACCTGAATACCTACTCCTATACCCATGCCAAGAGGGATTATATGAGACTTTATGAAGACGTTTCCTTTTATTTAATATTCTGATATCTCTATAGAACAATTTTGACATGTATTATACCCTCAAACTAATCTATTCCATTGTCTTTTTAATGCACACCCAGTATGCCTGAACTCACAGTTACAGTATAATGCGTACTGTCAATTACTTATGTTCTTCTCAAGTCTGCCGATGTAAAAGACATTTTCCTTGAAGCAGTTATAGGTATAATGAGAGTGTTGCTAATTTTCTTGAGAGTAAAGCAACATCATCTGCTTTTTTTGTATTTAAGAGCACATTTAAAAAGGAACAAAAATTTATGAGCTCACTAATGCCTCCTGATTTTTGTCAGATGGTACCATCACGTATGTGAAGGACTGTGCTTCAGAAAAAGCTGTTTGAGCAATGCAACACAGAAATCTGAGATGCTTTTACTGAGATGTGCTTTTTCTACATATGTTTAATGTCTTATCTGAACAACGATGAAAAATGATCACTATACAATCCATCAAAAATAAACCAGTTCTCAGCTGCCACAGACTAAATACAACAACAAAAATGTAGAAACATGAGTTTTATTCTGGGAAAGTAACCGAAACTGTTGAGTGGCACGTATGTCAAGCATGCACTTTGGCAGACAATCCGCCTCAGAAGACATGAAGACTGTATGAACAGAATTTAGACTCCAAAATAGGGACCTAAAAGGCAGAAATCTACCTCTACAAGTACTGAGTTTATTTTGCCAAACCTTTTAGTGAACGCTCCTCTCTTCTCAATCAGATCCTGATTTAATCTTCCTTACCTATTAAATATCCCTCTGCCTCCCTCAGCCTTCTTCGTATTCTCCTTCTTTATTATTTTCTCTGCATCCTCTTTCTACACCTACCTGCAAAAATCTGATTCTTCCGTTTAATGTTTATTGAAACAACTGAGAGTACAGTAAATGCAAAATGCTACTTGATTGACTATGCGTAAGTACGTACATGAAAAGCAATGGATGACCTTCATATATATACCTTAACTTTCATGGAAGTTATCTTATGCATTTGTAAACTATTCTCAGCAGAAATCTGAGGCTACAGGACTAGTATTATGTACAGAATTTTTTTGGCTGCTTTCATTTATTCTAGATACCATTGTAGCCAGTTGATTCAGGATTTGCAAGATGAAAAGATATTTTGGAACTTGACGTAACTATGGCACTTCCCATTTGTTGCTCTTGATGAAGTGGTAACTATATTAAACCCCTTGTATAAATAACCACAAAGTTCACTGCTCATCAAGTGACTTGATGTAGTAACAAAAATGTTCAGTGTTTGAAATGAATTCTTAAATTATAAAATTATTAATAATTCTGCTGCCTACAGTTCTAAAGAATAGTAGGGAAAAAAAAATAAAATTAACAAAAGGTGAAAAAAAAGATTCAAATCCTTCAATAAAGAGGTCTGCAGTGACTAATAGCATCAATTAAGAAAGGCAATGCATATCACATTCAATTTTAGAGTTTCATGTATGTGTATTCATGTTATCAAACCAAATTCAATGGGGAGTTAGGAAGAATAATTAATTGATCTGAAAATATTATTTCCTAATCAGGATTATAAAATAAATTTTTCAAATTATTATTTTAACTTCATTTCAGTAACACATATTGAACACCAATTAAATAACCTGAACTCAAGACATCTCACACACTTCAGAAGCAAACTGATATAAAATGTTTCCAATTAAACAGAGAACATGACATTAATTCAAACAATAGAAGCAGTACACATTATAAAAGTCTCTACTGCTATATGCAGAAAAGTAAGAGTAAGGGTGAAGATACCCTGAACTTAAATCCTTAGTTCTGTACGTCTTGGACTTTAACAATTTCATACATTTTGCTTCCATTTCTTACATACATAAACCAGAAATTTAAAAGCATAGTTTGCTACTAGAATTTGTTGGCTAGCTTGTTACGTTCTGTGAATCTGAAAGAGCAACATCATGGCACCATTTCACTTAAAATAATAATTAAAGAGACATAAATGAACAAGCTACTACAAACCCTGCACTGGCCAACATAGCCCAGATAAATGGTGGTTCCCGTTGCCTTAGGTGAAAGGTCTTTTAAATAGAATTACACAAAGGCAAATGGTTTAAAACTAAAAGCAGAGCATCAAACAGTCTGTGCAGAATCTCAATGAAAGTAAGCTTTCCCTTAAGCAATGCAACTTTCTGATGCATACAACTCCATAGTAATACTGTAACTTGCAGGTCCTCAAATTCTCTTAATTGTCTGCAAGTTTTTAAAATAACCTCTGTCTTTATCCTGAAAAAAAAAAAAAAAAAATCTCAGTCAAGTTTTATTTAGAAACCACTCGTGGCTCATCTGCGAATAACACTGAGTTCTGAAATACAAATTACTTCAGAATTAGAAATGAATAATTACCACAGCCCTAACAAAATCTTCTACAACTGCATTTGCCAGGTATATACCATCAAATAGTTACCTGCATATTAACTGCAATCTAGAAAAAAACACACAGAATCCAAATGAAATCTACCTTTTACGTATGTTTTCAGGAGTACAAAAAACTTTTGCCATTAATATAAAAATAATCAGAAATGGGTGAAAATACTGTTATGTATATTGTCATTTTGTATTTCCAGTCTATTCAATCCATTTAACACAGTTAACTGTCATAAAAGTGGATTTCTGAAAACAGGTAGTAGAAGAGATAACAATAATTCATAAATAATTACCTTGAACTAATCTCTTTTTTCATGTATGAAACTTCTAATTCCCAGGAAACCTTATTGTCCAGGATCATCTCTGACAAACAGAACTGCCTCTCTACAGAAATCGCAATGTTTTCTCAGTGATCATGGAAGCAAAAGAGGAATTTTAGATGTTTTCAATAAATTAACTAGATAAATACAGACACCCAGAGCTTGGTTTCCAACAAGGAAGTCCTTTCCTCCAAACAATAGTTAACTAGAAGTTCAGTAGAATCCAAACTTTTTATATGCAAATACAATCCAAACTCTTTGCATGTCGCTGTAAATAAGAAAGCACTGGAAGTATTGTAAGTAATAGGGCAATTTGCACAGACTGTTTGCACAAGGTTGCATTTCATTTTAGGAGATGACTATGTTCCATGAAGATAGTCCACTGAACTTATTTTTTTGTTTCACATAGCAATGCTTTTGCTTTGTGGAAATTGTTACAGCTTTTTAACTCTAAGCTACTGAATTGAGCAAGAATGGTGAAGTAGAAGCATAGTTATGGTGCTGTAAGTCTGACCTAGTTACTGAGATGCCATGTTAGAATAAATTTGGGGATGTGTATTGTTTTTATGCATATACTGCACTTTGCAGTCAGATGATCAGCAAGAAAATGACAATGCCCAGCAAGTCACCATCTGCAAGCCCAAAAGAAATTTGGGAGCTCCTTACATGCCTCTGCACTGTCGGCTGGTTTGGTTTTTTGGGGCTCCAAAAATGGTTCAGTATATGCAACTGAGTTCTCCACTGAATCAGATGAAGCATGGGCATGTAATGTATTTTTGCTGTCTAAACCAAAGGACTGTGGGGCTCCAGCTGAACAGTTTCTCAAAGCACCACAGCAAAGTGACACAGAGGCAACAGGTAGGACAGCCTAGAGGGTACAGTAAATGTTTTAAAGATTTGCACATCTGGGCAAATGGATGCACTGCATTATCCAATTTAAATGGTAAGTAATCAGTTCTAAATTGTGATTTAGACAACATGTATCAGCTGTGAAAAAATTAAAAAGTAGCTGGCTATGGAAGTTAAGAGTGTTTAACTACACTCTTCATGCTGTGGTCTCTAGCCTGACCTCTTGCTCAAAGCTGGATCAGTTATGTGATCAGACCCAGGGGCTTAGGGCTGGATCTACACGTTTTGAAAACCATCAAGGATGGAGACCGTGCAGACTTTCCAGGAAACCCATTCCAATGTTAAACCGTCCTCATGGGGAAAGCTTTTCCTCATATCTAGTTCCAATTTATGTGTGCTGCCTCTCATCCTCCCACCGTGCACCTCTGAGAAGAGACTAGCTCCATCTTCTTGATAACCTCCTTGTAGGCATTGAAACGCTATTACACCATAGTGGAGCCTTCTCTTCTCCTGGCTGAACAAGTACAGTTCCTTCATCCTCTTACCACACAGCACGTGCTCCAGCACATGAATAGCTTGGGGGCCCTCTGCTGAACCTACTTCAGTTTATCAACGTCTTTCTGGTATTGGAGGGCCCTAAACTGGTCCAGATACCTTAGAAGTGATTTAACAAGTACCAGGTAAAGGGAGATAATCACTTCACTCTGTTTACTGATTATGCTCCTGTTTACACAGCTCAGGATACTGTTGGCTTCCTCTGTTGACAGAGCAAATATACTATACTAATATGACTATACTAATCCAGTAGAAATTCACTGTTTGAAATGGTTACACACACATGGAGATCTATTCAGATGTGAGCAGGCCAGAACTGCTTACAGGGAAGCCAATTTTGAGAGGCAAAATGGTAATGACTTTACATCCTTCCGTGCAAGCAGACTGACAGCATAAGAAGCTTGGATAGTCCCACTACAAACCTCTTGGTTCCAAACAAGGAACAGCTCTGTCATTACTGAAGTTTCAAGCTGAAGTCAGAATTTCATTAACAAGGAATTCTAGTAATAAAGAAACTATCTCTTCTTAAGAAAGTCCTGACCAATTTGTTTTGCCTCCAAGAACCAAAGAAAGCTCTATAGCCCTTCCTCATAGCAGCCACTACCTGGCAAGATCATTTTTAACACAATAACAGATAAACAGAAGAGGGAAGGGGTAGGACAGACAGTGGGTGGGGGAATGTGTATTTTCAAGGTAAAAGTAGATAAAAATATTATAAGCACTGTCATTTACATGGGGAATCACATCACCCACCATAAACTAGTTATTTAGTAGTTTGCTTAAGAGCTAAGAGAGCTCTTCACCCTACCTCTACCCCATTTAACACATAAGCTTGTACTAATGGTGAGCTCTCATTCAGAAATACACAGCACCTCTGCCTGTGGGTATTACCACATGATGCAAATGAAGCTGTAAAGAGAAATCAACTCATCAATCACAATCGCAAGGGGACACTGAGCAATGAGAAGGGATTAGCATTTCAGCCCCCGCTCAGGACTTTCTATCACCACTCCATTCTAATTAAATACCACCTCAAGTGCTTTATTACCGTTAGAAATCTCAGTGTTGAAGCCTAGCATTCTGGAATCTAAGTGCTGAAGCTAATCAGAAATGAGAAAAAAATGTTGACTAAAAACTGTGGGATTTCCCTAACATAAATGACCTACACCTTGGAATAAGGATTTGCCTTTCTGTGGATTTGGAATAACATGTTAAATAGCTTTAAACTGAAACCTTTTACTTTGAACCACACGCCTGCCATTGTCTTTCATAAGTAAAGCTAGATTTAGCTGTATCCACTGAACCATTGTTAAAATTTATAAGATTCTTGGCTTATGGTTAGCTGATAAGAGCCTTAATTCCTCTTCTTCTAACATTTGATGCACTAATTTAAATTTTTTCAGACTTGGCACACTCAAGGGCTTTTTGCCTTACTTCCCCAGTTATACATAAGCTAGTCATTACTATTTATGAAGGCAATGAAAGAAAACATTAAACAGTCAAAGAAATATAAATCTTAGATTCTAACACAGAGAGTGCAACCGCAGGATTAAAAACAAAGCAAAACAAAAAAAACCCTGAAGTACATACAAAGACATTTGCAATTTAAAGCACTACAATATAGCTGAAAAACAGTTTTCTCTTCCACTTCACTGCCAAGTCACCTGACAGCATTTTATGGCTTTCCCAGGAACAAGCTGATGATATCAGTAACATCCAAAACTTAGCAGTGAAATTGCACTGTCATAAGCAAATGTGAGGAGCAGACAGTGACAGGATTTCTGATTCAAGATATAAGTAAATGTTTTCCTAATTTTTAGCTATGTTAAAATGGAAATATAAATTTGAGTTCTGGTCAGCACATTTATTAGACAAATTTACCCTTATACAAAAGACCTGAATAAGACTTATACATTGCTGACATCCCAATCAACTAATTAGGCTGAGGCCTTCTTGTTCAATTTTATGTATCATACTTGTTTTTAATGTCTGAGTTAAATGATTTCCCAATACAAATAATACCTCAAATATTAACAATAAAAAAGACTTATAGTTTTCAAAATATAACTTACATTGTTATTTGAATAATGTCTGAAAAATTTCATTATAATTTTAGCCTAAATTTATTTTTGGCAAGTATCAGTTAAATGCTTAACACTAATAAAAATACTATCACTTTTAATTCCAAACGAAACAGATACCTTTAAATAGTTACTCATCTCAACATATGGAAACCCATCACTGAACTATGAAGAATCACACAGCAAACTCTCAGTCATTTTTAATTCATTTTGACTATTAAGAACAAAACATAAGAAGAACATAATGCATAAATAAAAGAATCCAGGTTCTAATCTGACTGCTTTAGTTTAAATTGCTGGAACAAGGAAGGTTTTAAAAATATTTGTTTGAGCTATGATATTAGATTTTGATCATAGCAACAATTTAGTTTCTGTTTTTTAAATGTACAATTTCTATAGAAAAATAACAATTCGTGATGCATGTACATTTTTACATTCACCTATCACCTTAAACCCCCAAAGATTATCAGCTGCTCAGTAGACATTTCTTTTATCATGAGCATGCATATAAGAGCTCCTGGTACCTCCTCTGAAACAAAGCAGCTCTCAAAACAGGACACAAAAAACATTCACAAATGGATCACTTCACAAAAGATTTTGTCAGAAGACAGCAAAAGAATACTCTGGGCAGGTAGTAATGAAGGTGTGAAAGAGTTACACTGGTGATTTCTGGGACTGGCCAACATAGCAGAGCTCACTTTACAAATCTGGCAAAGCAAATGAAAACAATATTAAGCTGCAAATTAAAGAACAATCAACACAGCAGTTTTACTACTACTGTGAAAAGCGTCATCTCCAAAAACGTACCTGTAGCTAATGCTTCAGAAAAGTATTAAGAGCAAATGATTCTTACCCTGGTCCTATCATTGAAGTTTTCTTCAGTCAAGGATGTATTGTCTTGCTAAACGTGTGTCAGTTTAATATTGACTTTAAATATAAGCAGTAGCTTTAAATAATTAAACTAGTTTATTTTCCATCTCAAGCAGCCTGCAACTTTCCAAAGCTGCAGCAAAAGTTTGCCATTTTTGCTTCATTTCTTCCTGTAAGCTTATATAACAATATACTTTAAAGGTGCCCCTGCATTATCCTCAGTTGGTGGGCAGAATTGTACTTTCTTTAGATTATTTTTTATGACTCCGTTTGTTAAAAGGAAAAAAAGGCTGCTTAGGCGTTTCATGATTTTTGTGCAGAACATTCACTATGTGGGAGTGCCTCATTTGCATAGTGGCATGTGGGTAGGATTTGGACAAGTACACTGAAGGATATGACAATCAAAAACAGATATGTGGGAAATCTCTTTTAAATGTAAAAAGACCTCACCCAGGTTTCACTAACTTAGGTGAACATTATTTCTAAGGGAGAAATGAATGCATAAACTACACACGAGGTAAAAATTGGCTTCAAGCACTGCAGTTTCCGTTGTGTACCAAACCGCACCCAAGAATAATTTCTGATTCTGTCCTAGGTCTAGCACAGCAAAAATCAACAAGAAATGGAATTTTGATCAATGTTAAAAATTTGCATGTGATTTTTCCAGCTAATGACATGCAGAACAAGTTATAGCTGATTTCTACCACTGACATTCTGTCAATTTAATAATAGATCCTTCTTTTGATGTAACTTGACTGCCATTAGCATTCCAAATATAGTGAACTGTTTGGTTAATATCTCTACAGAAGAGAAAACTGAAGTAAAAATGTAAAACAGAAGGAAACCTGGGCCAGTTTCTTGTGCACAGCACTTGCCTTTAATCCATTCCTCACTGGAAATGTATAAATCCAGTTCATTACCAGATTGTGAGAGAGTAAATTCCTGGTTTGAACCAATTTGAAATTACTAGCCTGCAAAAAATTATTCTGCACAAGCCAACATGAAAGCCTGATTTTTCAAGCAATGGACATTTTGAAGCACTCCATGAAACTGCCCTCTTCCTTCAAATCTGAGCTGACCTAAGCAACTACTGCACTTGGCTAAAATTAGACATTGTTACCACTTTTGAAAAAAAATGGTCTTTGCATGATGTAATCATCCACCAACTAATCTTTAGGGAGACTTCCAGTTTTCCTAAGGTCACAATTTGACTCAACTTACTTCAATGTATTTTACGAGAAATTGCTTGCTTCTGCTGGATAGCAACATGTAAATGCAAGACTCTCAGATTATGTCAAGAGTCAATTTGTTAAACTCTTTCTGCTGAACCTACGAGTACAATGGTATCCAACAAAGCAGTGACAGCACCCTTCTGGACACTTTTGCTCTACATCATCTATATATTCTATTAGATGTTAGTACAGCATGTGCAAACAATTTGGGCTTAGGCTTCTTGAGGAAGCAAACACTCTGAAGGTTCCCCGATCGGTATCCTCAGGTCTTTCTATCCTAAATTTAGCAAACCACTTACTTCCTGTCAATTTTATTAATTAACAGTAGTGGTTGGTGTATTTCTTGTACATCCTCTGTGTTAGCCTAACTCAGACAATACAGACTTTTACAACTCTAAAAGGAGAGTATGAATAAGGGGATTTATTTGTCTCTCTACTTTTACACATGAAACAGATTTCCCCTGGAAAGGATTAATTCTTGTACAACTAACGTGTAGACCACTCCTGGAAGACAGTTCAAACTCAGACAACGACCCTTCAAGGATCCCAGTTAATGGCTGTTTAGAAGCATTGTATTAGTGTAACAAAAGGAATCTCATCTTGTATATAAGAGATCTTTCACTGTAAGGATACCTTCTGTGGGAAGGAACAACCACTAAGCAATCCCCCTCACCCAACTTGCTCCTATTTTGAAGCAAGCACTGACATTATAAACTCAGACAGGATAATTTAATCAGTCCATTTAAATCACTATAATGTTAACGTAACTTGTGAAGCTCCTTTCCTGTGAACATGAATCCCAACTTTGAAATAATCCTATAGAACATTCACTGTTAATTTTTTTATAAAGCTTTCATTTCAGACACAGGTGCCAATCATATGCCATCCCAAAACATAAAAATGTTTCCTTCTCCTAATTACTACATGCCAAAGCAACATTTACAGATAACTACATTCACAAGTAATGCCAATAAAGGAAACCATAACCTAAACCTGTGTGTTCTATGTTGCTAACCCATTCCTTACAATCTGATAATTTTCATATGTATTTTGTATATCACTATTACATAAAAGATGCACCACTTGATTTTAATTTTAAATAAGTGAACATAAACTGATTGCTATTTAAAATTACCATCTTCTAAAAATAACATATAATGGAAATAACAGGGAAATTAATTATGCTAGATCTTATAATTTCCTGTGATAAACAAATGGTCATCTCAATTATACAAGTGTTGTAGTTCAGTCACGTTGCATCCTGAAATGATGTTGGGAAAATCAGTGTTGAAACTGGTGAAAATAAATCTCCAAGTGTTTGAAGAAGTGACCAACCTATTCTGTTGCTCATTATTACTACTTAACAAAAATTTTCCAGCCGGGTAAAAAATAAATAAAACAAAACAAAAAAAAAAAACAAATAAACCCCCCCACAAACCAAAACCACCTTTCTACAAGGCAAAAACACCCTCAAAGGTGTGGTCAGATATAATTTTCAATTAATCTAAAGGTGCTGAAGACCTTCTAGGTCATTTTGCTCTCTGCTGTGCAATGCTAACATGACTTCAAGACCAGTATAACCATGCGATCCTTTAAGTGCCAGAACACTTTCTCATAAGCTTCTGTGAAAAAAAAATTCAAGATTATTTCACATTTCTTTATCAGCAACTTAGACTAAGACTTTTTCTTGATGCAGATGAAGAACACTCACATCTTCCCTTCTGCCAGCTCTGCTGTAAATACAGACCACTGCACTTCAGCCAATCTAGACGTTTACAGCGTGAGCTTGAGCTACCAGCCCTGATAATTTCATTTTACTTCATTCCATGGTAATTAACATCCAGGTTTAGCAGAGAAGCCAATTAATTGTTCAGTCAAATAGTGGATTTCAATTTACCAGTAGGTCTGTGACATCCAGAAAAACTACTGCCTAGTCCATACAACAGAAAATTAAAAAGATGCTCACTTCAGAAATGCAAGAGATGCATAAATGCAGCATCAAATGATGCATCTCAAAAAACATCAATGACACACAGAAGAAATGGAAAACCAAAGCAAAAGGTACCTCTATGGCTTTTAATGCTAAAATAGTTTTGGGTTAGAGGCACTGCATTTGTCTGCTACAATAGCTCTAAAAAGGCAGACATCTGAATTTTGTAACAGGTTTAACAACATGACTGCAGTGTATCATTAAAAATCAAACCTACCTGCCTTTTTATGCAAATGCAACATTAAAGATACTCCCTATACACTAATATACCCGGTATCTGGTGCTTCAGCTAGACTGTAAAACTTTCTTCATGTAATACATACAGCAGAAAAGAAGACTGTCACAAAAGAGATAATTGTACTAGATCTAAGATAAAAGTTTAACCTATTTGCTTATTATAAATCCTTGAGTGGGAATTTGGCCACTTTTTATTCAGAGACTCGAAGTTTTGCCTTTAAAATATCTATCGTAAGAGCATCCACCATAATAATGATTCAGTTGGCATTTCTTATAGATGTGCTCAGAAGACCCAGACATACATTGTGAGAAATACGGTAATGATGCAGTCCTGTTGTTCCCAGATTAATTACTATTGGGCCTATTGGTAATTTTGGGCACAGGTCTACGTTATACAATAGAGAAAGTAACAGCAAGTTTTCCACAGAAAGCAAATAAGGAGTTAGTCAATGCCATAAACTAATCTGCAGATAAATGCAAATTAAGATAAAACTCATTACAAACAACATTCAGGAAGACACCATGATTCCCAAGAACTAAATGTAACAATATCTGAGAGAAAAATCACAGTTTTCACAAACTGATTCACACAGCTTCAGGTAAAATAGAACGTGCCAAGATGCTGAACAGGGGTTCCTCAAGAGCTTCTCTTTTGAGAAAAGGTAAGACTGTAGCACTGATTAAATGGCCCCAACAGAAGATCCTCGTTTCCTGCTATGAAAAGGATGCAAGGGCAAGAACCAGACAATCACAGATAACCCAAAAACCCTGTTGATTGATTCAGTGCCTCTATAACAACTGAACTCCCAAATCTAAAGTCACTATCTGATGGGGGAAAAAGAATAAATCACTGTTTCACCAAGAAAGGACAAAATCAGTAGGGAGAGATTATGACATGTCATTGCTTGTCTTAGTTAACTCAGTTACTTTCAATTTAAAACCAAAGTTTAACTCACAAAATTTTTTTGGTTTGGGTTTGGTTGGTTTTTTTGTTTGTTTGTTTTTTTGTTTTTTTTTTTTTTTTTTTTTTAGTTTGAAAGTATCACATCAGTTCATCACTCCATTTTTGGACTATGAAAAGAAGACAGAGAAGATATAACAAAGCAAATTTAGAAGAGTTTTTCAGTCTCGATCTCTCAAGTATGAATGTGCTATTAATAAACTATGTCAGGCAGGAACAGGAGTAGCCAAGAAAATCTCTACTTCTTCCATTTTCTTAGAAAAATATAACTATTTTAACTATTTCAGCAATTCTAATTTAAACTTACTACTTAAACTATTTTTTGCAGTGCCTATATTTTGTAGAACAAGCACTAACCACTTGTCATGTTTTGTGTACTTTTTCTAAATTCTTTTTGCTAATGGTGTAATTCTAAGGATGTTCTGTTTAGACCAGAGTAAATTACTTTGATCCTGTGAACTCACTCAAAAAAAAAAAAAAAAAAAAAAAGAGAGAGAATGGATCTAAGGTTTTTTTATACTCTTATAATGAGTTTTTAATGAAAGCTGATTAAGATGACAAACACCAATATTTTATTCTTGTGCACAGTGCGTATGTGTTACCAGTAGTATTTCCTTTCACTGATATTCAGTCACTTCAAGAGAACACCTTTTTTGTGACTGATTTTGGCTGTCACACAGCACAGATTTAAACATGCAGAGAAAGATCCTCAGCTGGTCTGAATTCTCAGAAATGCTCCCTGCAGTTCAGTTTGGAAAGCTCAGTATGTCAATGTTGTCAGACTATAGGTTTAACATTTTTAATATAACAAAATAATACTAATTTGTTGATAGCTAAAAAACAAAGATCTGATAAGCAATGAGTACACAAAGGCAAAAGGGAAGAAGGACACAGCAGCGAATACATTCACACCGTTTCATCACTTTTTTCATAAATCTCTTGTGGTCTGGTCTGTTTAGCACCTGCTAAGCCTAAAGTGTATACACTCCTCTTAAAAAATCGTCAGCAACTGAAGTACAGATTTATTTTCACTTCTGATCTCTTGCTGGTGTAAGGACTGTTTGGAAAAGAAGGTCATCCTTCTGGTCCTGCTCTGTCTAATTCACATAAACAAAAAATGGTATACAGTGGTCTCAAGCAGAAGCCAAAAGAATTGAAACAAGCCCCTGTGAACTTGACTTGCATGTAACTGCTGCCGTCTTAATACGGAGAGAGCAGCTTTTAAATCCCAGGCAGATTCAGAAGCTGCAGCCCAGTCCCTACCATATGGAGACAGCCTGGAATCTGTCAAGTTCACTTACTGAATTTTATCTTTGGGGACTCAGCCAGGCAAGCTAGATTAGAACAAACAGGATGCTGTTGAGATCTGGAGGCTAATGCGGATACAGGTTGGACTACCAAACCCAAAAAAATCAGTTTTAAAAAAACACGTGGTGACTACAAAAATTAACAATAATTAAAGCCGTATAAGCACAAAAACAACTACGTGTGATTTCAACTGGGCTCTGAATGACTGTTCTCTCTGTGACTTCAGGAACTAGACAGACTCTCAATTTCTTTCCATTATTCCTTGTACAGTAAGATAGAAATAACATTTAATTCTTTATATCAGCTTTAAGTATTGATCACTTAAAACACCCTATTTAAATGATGTGCCTAATTATACAACCCTTTTCATAGTTGTTCAAGGAAACATAACAGTAGAAGTAAGCATTGCCATGTTCATATGATCTACACGCAAGACCAAGGTGCTGCTTCGTGCTTCAATACAAGGAGACAAAAATCTGGGGTCTCCAAACCTATCAAATTCCATTCTGATGGATGGGGATAAGATAGACTTTGTTGTGTTCTGGGTAAAAGCCAGAATGTTAAATGTAATCTTCTGCACATGCTTTTACTGATATTCAGTATAAAAATAAGCCTTATCCATTTTTATTAGTTGGTCTGAGCCAGAACCAATTCTTTTGATGTCACCTAGCTTATAAAATGCAGCACTAGAAGCAAGGGAGGTTTTAAAATGCTTCATAGACTTTATTCATTATATTAATGGGTTTCAAATTGCAATCTGTGGAGCACTTTCTGGTGCTGATCCACAGGCAGCTGGCCAGTCACCTAGAGCTGGCTCCTCCAGTTGTTTCTCTCTGCTTATTCACTAGGAAAGACAGAGTTGAAAACAGACAAACAAGCAAAAAAAAGAGACATAACACCATTTTTTAAATGCCAGCTTTCTATATAAGCACTTACAGTGCTTGCCACATGACCATCAGGAGAGGAAAAGGCTTTGCAATTATGAAAGGCAACACAGCTTCCTAGCACCATACCAGTGGACCACAGTGTTGCAGTGGACCATACCAGGCAGGAGAAGGGGAAGGTGGAGCAGAAGAGATTTAACTGCTTTTACTATAGGGTTAATGTGATTAAACTTTTAAGGTGAATGAGTGAAATAGCTCATTTTTCAGCATCCCCCTATTTTCAGCCAACAAGTCAAATTTTACCTCATGCCCCAACAAGATGAGCTTGCAGTGCACTGCTATTTTCCAGAATTACTTCCAGTGTAAACCACTTATTTTATGAATGTCCTGATACATACTCCTTAGAAATTACATCTTGCACTGGAAAGACTATTTCTTCAAACACTTTAAGTGACATCTACAGATTCATCCAGGGAATTCAAGTTACCTCTATATATAAAGCAAGCAAAGAAAACTACACTAACCTGGGTCACCAGAGTAGGAAAGGCTTCTGGGAACCTATCAGCAAATCGTAATAAACAAGATATCTATATTTACCTACTAATTAAAAAAAAATAGTTTCTATACTACTAGCCTTTGATCAAAATAGGTTTTTTATTTTCAGGTATGTACTTTCTATGTACTTTGGCAGGTTTTCCCCAACTAAAACACTTAATCTTGACTGAGAAATATAGCCACCATAACAGATTTTGGGCATTGTGGCATTGCTACAGTAAGTCAACACTAATTGTACATTATTGCTTAATAGTAAACAGATTCAACAGCTAAAATCATTTAAGCTATCAGTAATAGCTATTATTAGATCACAGAAAATATTTGTGAGTGCATGCACAAATAAAATACAAATAGCAAACAGCAGGACACAGATTCATTCAGAGCAGCACTGGAATGTGTAATATACTGGTTTCAGTTCCACAGAAGGAGTCTGTGGCATGGTCAAGTCTGTGCTTCACGGAAATCTTCCACCCATGAGGAAAACGTCAGCCTTTCTAGTCAAGAAAAGCCTAATCCACCAGGGAGGCAAGACTACCAGTAAGAAATACTCATTCCTCATTCGTTGGTTTTGAGATCCACCATTGCTCCATCACAATCATGTGGACAGCTTAGTTTAAACTTAGATTTAAGAAATTATCTGCAAGTGCCCCTAGTTCGTCCTTTACAGTACACAAAGTAGCACCACAGCAGCCTAAATAAAGCCTAAGACCTAAATATTTACTATGCCCAAAATACAATGATTAAAAATCCTTCGGTGTTTCAATGAAGCGATTTCCTGTTTGGCCTCAGAGATGCCGTAAGTCTAAAGTTATTTTTTTCAAAAAGATGCAGTCTCTCAGTAAATCACATATGCCTAGATCAGACATCAGGAACAAAATACTTTTATCTTACAAAAACTTTCAAGTATCTTTAGATCATAACATTTATTCTAATAGACCACTTTGTTTCCAGTAGTAACCTTTAAATAGTTTTAAAATATACTCTAAAATATTTTTCACCCATTCATTTGAATATCTGTCTTCACATTGTAACTTTTTAAAACCAAAGATATATTTCTGGAAAATTTTACAGGTTTTTTTTTGTTGTTGTTGTTTTTGTTTTGTTTGTTTGTTTATTTGTTTGTTTGTTTAAAAGAATCTTCATAGACAATGGTGCATACTGGTAATAAAAGCACTACAAAAGGGTAAACTTTTGGTTAGTTAAAAGCAACAGCTTTAAATAAGTTTTTTATACAAAAATCCTTCCTGTTCTTTTAGCTCTCACTTCACAGTATCCTACATAAATTTCTAGGAGCATTAGCAGTATCTCATCCTAACTTAAACAGATAGTAAGTAACAATCCCCAAATAAAAACTGTTTTGTCTAGAAGTTCTTTTTCTCATATGTATAGGGGGAAAAAAAACAACCAATCAACCAAATCAATCATAAGCAGATGTTGCCATGACATGATCTTAGGAGATGCTACAAGTTTTATGAAACATGTCAAAAACCCATGACCAAGCACAAAAGCAAAAGGAGAACTACGAAAGATACAGATTAAAGAAAACAATTTTTCTACAGAGGTATCATACATGATCTACTGCTGATTAAACACAGATCTTCCTGCATGTATTTGTTCAATACAGTGAAATGTATTTGTCCAGCTGCTGTGAAATACAGCTGAAACTCAAGTAGTTCCAGTGGGCACACAGAAACAGTTAATCACCATTCACAATCAAGAGTTTCATGACACTCTTTGTTCATAAATATTAAATAGGAACTGTTCTTCATAGAAAAAGATGGGACGGTCACCCTTATTCTCATTCTGCCACAACTGCGGTATAATTCCTCCCTGTCTCCATGCTTCACCTTATCCTCTATAAATAGGTAATCATGTTTGGATTTCTTGTCATGTGTATCTGATTTTAATAGATCTGGTTTTGGGTTCTCAAGATATCATTCAGTAATGTGTTAGTCTCAAACTCAACATTAAATAAATGAAATTATTAAATGCTTGATTTTCAATAGGACAAGGTCACTGTCTTGAACTATATTTTTGCTTTTTCATTAAACATCATATTGCTAGTCCTAGGAACATCTTTATTCACAAGCCAAACACATTAAAGACTAATTCTTCTCTTTTACCTGTTGTTTGATGACTGAGCAAAAATGGATAAACTAGTATGTAGAACCAAGTAACTGAAGACTGATGAAGGTAAACTGACTTCCATTAATTATAAAAAAAAAAAAAACAAAAAACAAAACCCACACAACAAACCCCAGAAAAACAGTTTAAAATAGACTGTAAAGCCACTGGTCTAACAATAATTCCATTACATCTTAACCTTTACCTTCATTCCTTCTCTGCAGCCTTTGTGTTTCTCTTTCCCTTTATTTTTTTCATTTCAGCAACTATAGTCTACTTGTACACAGTTTATTGGTGGTTCTCAGTCTGAAGAATCTGTAAGTTTGTATGCATTATGAAAATGAGAGCAAAAATTTAGATCATGACAATGACAGCACTGAAGCAAGCAGTTAATCTAGGGTGATCTTGGTCCTTGCAAGAACAAATCCTGCAATAAGTAATACTTGCTTATTAATATACTGCTTCTTTCTCTAAAGTGCCATCAGCTATTGTGGAAGGTTGGAAGGAGAACGTGAAGAGGGAAAGTATAATTTCTGGAAAATACATCACCCTTACAGTACAATTTAGTACTGCAGGAATATTTGCTGCCATGTGGATCTACCAGAAATCTGTAATCCTACAGAGATTGGAAGTAAAACAACAACAAACATTAGTAGGAACAACATACTGCTAACACTATTTCCAGGTGAAAGAAGGAAAGATACTTCCTCTCAGTTAACTGAGATGTGTTACTGAGAAGGAATGGGAAAGGGATTGGTCTATAGACTGCTGACTGGTTAAATGACTGTCCCAGAATAGATTATTGGCACTAATATATTCAGAATTCATGCTGTTCTATCTACAGGTACAAAATTTCCAGAAGGATCCCGTAGCACATCAGCACAATGTAAGTCAAAATGTAGTATTTAAAAATTAGTTCTCTTTCTGGATTAAAACACAGTGTAAATGGCTACAAGAGACTAATAGATGCCAGAATGATTGTAAATTGATATAGATGATATAACACCTGACATTTAGTGTTTCTATAAATGTATGGAAAAATAAAAAATCACTATCTCCTTTTTAGAAGACTTGCAAGCAAGTCTTCTGGCATACTGTCAACTATTTTAATCTAAATATGTTTCAAACTTGGTTTAGAATTAAGGTAGGTCACATTGGATCTTATTTCCACTCATTTGAAAAACGTGGACTCTTTCATGTACCTATGACAGTAAAAAGCAGGGTACAGAAGATGAGATATTTTCATTCTTTTTATTGTTCAACAGTGTGTTCAAAGGATCTGTCAAGTATTTTTGCTGTATGTGCTTAATCCTAGAGCTTTCAGACACAGCTTGTTACCTTCTTTCCACTTCAACACAGTTTTGTGATGTATTTATGATGCTGAGACTAAACTAGGTCTGCTTGGAAAAGGTAAAACCTAACAAAAAGATATTTTAACGTAGTTAGGCTGAATTCTTGTTAACCAGTTCAAAGGTTTATGCTGTTATAATAACCTGGAATTGCAAAGAGAACAGCTAGATACAACACAGTAGAAAATGTAGCATCTGAAATTTTCATTGATGACATTGCCAAATTTTATGAAGGGCAACATTGTCATAGATAAGATCATACATATAATATATGGTTTACTATTAAGACACTATAAGAAATGGTAGTTAAATGAAACAGAAGAGCAATATAGCAGGGCCACTGGTCTGAGCACAACTCAGATTATTGTTGACACATGGTATGGCGAAATTACTTAACTATCTGAATCTGGTTTTGTTTAGGAGATGGCTATCTTTCATACCAGAAAATCAACTGCTGTTAGTTTCCACCAAAATCAAGCTGAGAAACTAACTGAAATGGAAAGTCCCACCATTCATACAGAGGGAGGGATGTATCTCCACCAATGAACTGGTCAACTTCCTTGGCATTTCTGCTTCCTGGAAGGTGCATTTGAGAATGGTCATATTAGGTTTAAGGGTAAAGCTCGACACTTCAAATGAATATAAAGGTGGTGACTTGGAAATCCATCAGCCACCAGAGAAACAAAGATTTATTGGGAAGTGCTCCAAGATAACTCTGGGAAGGCACTTTGTGAATGAAATGGAAATAAATGGAGGTAAAAATAAAGGGCCCAGAAGAGAAGCTTTCAATTGCATGAAGCACTTCAGACTTAACAGCCTAGCATTTACTTAAACAGTCAGAATTAAGTCTCTAAATACTTCACTTGTAAAGACAAACTCCAAAAGAAAAAATATGTTATCAGTCTACCTTTACATGCAGTGTGAAATACTACACCTGAAAGAACTGTAAACTCTTACACCCAGGGAAGACATTGGTTAAGAACATGTCTGAAGTTAATGATCTTTGAATGCAAAGGAATGTTGTGCATACAAGCAGGAAAAGATCCTCAAAAAGTGAAATAGTCCAACAGAAGCTATCATGCAAAGATTCAGGTTTGTAGGTAGTAACAGCACCATTGCATTTTTGCAGTTGTTAACAAAGTTTGTAAGTTAAAAGGAAAGAATTCTTTTATGTCTTAAATTCCTGCAAATCTATTTTGCATACAAGAACACAAATAGAGCAGAAGAATGTTCACAAGACTAAGTAAAAACAGCATTACTTCCAAAATTTTGCTTAAAGATGTTTGCCTTACTTTTCAAATAATTATATCGCTTGTAATTTCAAACTTTGAAAGTGAAAGCTCAGATGTCTGAGGACTCACTTTTAAAAGCTTAAAAATCCTTTCCTTTCCCACAACTTAAAAACCTGCACACAACAGTGAAAAATGAACCTCCTTCCCTATTAGATCACACTGCCATCATACACCACCCGAGATACAGATATTCTAAATGTAACACTGATGCAAATACATGCACCGAATGCCCTATATATTACTAATTTTACAAAGGAACCCTGTTGCATCATTAATTCTGTATTTTACTGAAATAATAATGTATGGTTTAAAGTGTTTCCTACTGGCTTCAGTAATACAAAAGATAAAGAAAGATATCTTTCTACCTCTATAGCTGTCTGCAGAAGTTGTCAAGAAAAGCTCATTTATAAAAATACAGGGACAGCATTTCTGTTTCAGAATCCCACTCTCTAGATTTGCTGTACATGTTCCTTTTACCTGGTTGCTGAATGACCATCGTCAAGTGTACGTCATCATTTATAGGAAGAGCATAAGAAAATCTCTTCAATGACCACTGAAGTGTGCTATGTTTACACCATACTAAAAAACCCACACCCCCCAAAAAGACAACGAAACAAAAAACCCAACCAAAAACACCACCCACTTTTTACTCAACTTTCACTAGACCTCAAATTATCAAATCATTTAGCAGCCAGCTATCACAGTGATGTAGCTTCTGCCAGAGACGTCTGCACGCCTTTGCCTTCCCTGCAGCACACGGGCAGCTGACAGCGCCGACTCCTGTGCTTGGGTTTCGTGCCAGGGAGATTTACGAGCCCGCCGCTCCCAGCACCCTGACCCACTCCTCTGCCTGAAGAGTAATTACTTCCAAAGCAGATCTGGAAAATAGATGGTGTGCCCACTACTCAACCAAAGTGAAAAATATGGCAGCTGAAGTTAATACTCCAAGGGTATAAACCACACCGTTAAACAGTGTGTATGCTGCCTATTGTATGACCTTTCTCTGAGCGAGCAGTAATTTTTGGCAGAGGTAGGGCACAAAGTCAGAAGAAGTAATGCCTTAAATCATCTCTACATGGGTTGCCAGGGATGATCACTCAGACCTTGAGTATGTGCTAATATTGCTAAGAATCCTTAATTAAAAAAAAAAAAAAAAAAAAAAAAAAGAAATTATAATATAACCATTTCAAAGATGGGGAAATGAAGCATGGAGAGGTTTCACAATTTGACCAAGGCCATGCAGCTCTTCGGGGCACACATGACACTAGGGTTCAGCAATACTCATTTACAGACATGAACCAAAAGTCTCTCTTGGTCCAGACATTTGATCATACCATGGAAGGAACATTTGCAGTTCAGAAAGTTCAATCCCATAAGTATTATCAATATTGAAGAACAGGATTTCAAAACCTATTATAGATACCTTAAAACAGGTTAACTTGTGGAATGTTATTTTCAGCTTCCCAATGTTTTTACCTCCTTAGGACTTGCTTTAGCAGTTCTGAAATCCCAAATAGGATTTTGTTAGTGTACTAGCAATTCTCATCCAAATCGTCACCTTGTCTAATGGTGTATGCTACCCATATAATGGAAATAACATTTGGACCATTTTTATTTTATATTTCTGCTGTAGAACAACCTGAAAACAATAGATTATTCAAGTATCTGCATATTCTTTCCTTTCCCTCACTTTAAAGAAGGGCTGGTTTTGGTCATATAGGCATGGAACAAGTGAAGGACTCCAGAATTTTCAGACTGTTTCTGGCACTGATCCACCACGCTGCCCGGAGCACGTCATCCCTGTCTCTTCTTCATGAAGAAACAGAGATTATATGGGTTACCTACATTCTATCATAAATGTTGCCAGAATTATATCTGCTGAAGTGCTTTGAATTTTTTCTTCTATTTTCACATATATTCCAAACACACTGTTCTTTCTCTCCACAGAAACAATTTTAACTTATACATGAACAGGTTAAGATCTTCCTCCAGTGAAAGCTCAGTAACACACACCAGTTCATTCACATCAGACTCTGTTCAGTACTCCTTCCTTCATACAACTTCGTATCTCCAGTATATCAACTTAATTAATTATGGGGAATGTAATAAAATAGAACATCAGGTGTAGATCTCCAAGCATAGTCCTTGAAATTGTATTTTGGACTGCCTGAACAAACACGACCATCCATATGACCTTTTGTGCTTTGCTAATTCAAACCAGCAACAGCAGAAGTCACAGGAATGGATATTTTAAAATCTACCTCATCTTCCCTACCTCAGAGCCATAAGCTACATCTAGTAGTTGAGAGTTAAAAAAGCAAAAAAGACGCCCTCAACCTCTCTGAGTTTACGAAAGTACATCCACTTTAATCTGTTCATGCTCCGTGTCAAACATACCCCTTTAAAAGAATTTCATACCATGCATTGCCTTTAAAATTGCAAATATAATGTATCTGATAACATTTAATGGCCTCTAGGTATAATCAGCATAAAACCAGCATAAAAGAGACTCAATATGAATATGAAATGTTTAAACCAAATGTGATGGAACCTCATGGGGAATTCTGCCACACATGCTGTCCTTTCTTCTAGGAGGTCCTTCAGCTGTCTGCCTTCACTGTCCTTGTAGGGGGTACAGCAAAATGACATAGAAAAGAAAAGAAACCTAAGCATGGGCATGCTGCAGCAGTGTTCAACCACTGTTTCAATGAAGCAAGCTTTGATCACTTCCTAAGAAAAAGCAATGACCTGTCCTTTAAGGAGAGCATTTTCTCTTTTGATCTGTATGTTGCACTCATTTAAACTGAATTCCAAGTGTTAGCATCTTATTTAATACTTAGTTATAAAAATATCATATAAATAGATAAAAATTCATGACAGTCACAAACCTCCACTCCAGTTCTTTTATATTAGCAGCTGTATTCAGTTGGTAACTTTGAAAGATGTCAGGTTCTCATGTATTACAAAATTTGCAGTATTAAGTAGCAAGTACTCTATATATCAGCTAAATATAACCATGCTATTTATCTATTATTTATATTCTAAATACCGTTTCTGCCAAGGCAAAAGCAGAAGTGTCCAATCATCACTTCTGCATTTGTCCCAGTATAATATTAACTATCCATGTAAATGATATATAGGTATGATATACAGAAACCTACAAAGCTAAATTTGAGTACCTAAAAGCGGAGATTGTATGAGAATCTTCTACAACACATCTTTTGTAGGTTATAGGAGATAATGAAAGTCCCAATTGATTAAATACATGTTCATTAAGAGCAGGACTAAAATCTGCTTATTTATTGCAGTTCAATGAATTCCCAGTTCATAAGAATAATTTTAGGTTTTGGGGACCTGGGATAAAATTGCAGAAAAAAATAAACTAACTTTTTCTCCTCAGACTGCAATATAGAAAATATCCTCCTGGACAACATTTGGGACAATTAAAAATACCAATCACTGATATCAAAGTTACATAATCCTAAAAAAAAAAAAAATTCTTAAAAATAAAAATTCCTTTAAAATTTCATTACCTACAGCTACTACAAATAAGGTAACAGACATCTGGATTTATGATAATGAGTCACATTTTCCTAAAATTCACTGTCTTTAGATCTCTGAGGATTATACTACCTAGTATTAAGAAGTTTCAGTATCCAAATTCAGACTCTAAATTGAAAATATTTCTGAATTTTTCCATCGTTTCTGTGCAAGGTTGTAGTCTTCATCCATCCCCAGCCTAAAACACCAAAACTGATGTCTACAGAAGACATCAAGCTTTTCTTCTTCGGCACGGATCCAGTGCTGTTACCTTTAGATCTAGATGTTAGAAACAAGTTAAGAAATTATGGCAAGTTCCACAAAAAAATATTTTAACAACTGATTAAAATGCATTTATAGTTAAACTTAAATTACTTATTCCTCATTTTTGCTAGCCTGAACTCACAAATTTTAGTCTTTTACCCAAGATATAATAATTCCTATATGACTCTCAACAAACTGGAGCTAGCTTTCTCCTTCACCAACACCTATTCATCTTAAGGTTGCCATCTGGAAATGAAATCTTAGAATTGTTGCATATTAATTTGTATAATTTCCAAGCTCTTTCTCACCCTAGTTCTTCAGAAGGTATCTGACTTAATAATAATTATTCTCTTTCCCAGTGTGCCAAATGTACATTTTCTATGATGATCCAGGGATTGATGTCAGTATGTAAAAGGTTAGTCTTAAATTTATATCAGGACTGCTGAGGTAAGTTCCTCTATAAATTCGCTCACATTTTCCTTTTGTTCTCAGTAGTAATTGCCTGTTGTTTCATCTCTTGTATCTGATATTCTAACATTTCTAGACAAGCCAGATTTTCATGCATCTTTAGTATCGCACAGTTTAAAACCCTTTTCAGTTACATTCTCTACATAGTAGCACTGACCGGCTGAAATAAATTATTGCACAGCTGTTATCTGCTATTATTTTTGGGCCTGAACAAAAGACAGACAGAAACTTCCCCGCTCTTATATTTGATAGGTACCAGTAACAAATGAAATTGCAGGTTTTTGTACTAAAGGATTTCAAAACCCCAGCAATGTTATATGAACTCTCTGAACACTGAAAAAAGAGAAAAAAAAAAAAAAAGGGCTTACCTATCACAATTTAATAAAGAGTTGACAGCAGTAAGATGTAGCCATTTACACATCTCAGGATATACTTTCAGTATTAGCATGCATTAAATAACAAAACCACCCCAAAATTTAATTTTGCGGTTTTGAACTTCTTCCCAGTATGTGAATTTCTGAACAAAAATTTTATCTCTTTATAACTGTCTTAAAAAGACTCTGCCCAAAAGATCGAGTTATTGTTAACTAAAAGCAATACGTAAAATCTTCACAATCTTGATGACTTTGCCATTGTCAAAGCAAAGGCCACAAGATGATACAGAAGGAATAAAGATGAAAAGTTCAATTAAAAAAACCCAAACAAACAATTGTTCTGAGATTTTCAGATCGCTAGAAAGACTCTAAAATCAAGTAAATACAGTTGAAGTGTAATTAATGGCTTTAGACCCGTGATCCTTCTGATCTATGGACTCACATCTGATTTTGAAAAGGAGCTAAAAGTACGGTAGTTAATTTTAGAAGATATACAGACACCTTGTCAGGTACCTGTACATTGGATGACTTTCATTTTGGAAAACTGTAGATTTCACTGTTAGCAAGTTTATAACACTTCATGAATTTCTAGAACAACTTTAGGATTGATACTACTCCAATGTTAGAGTGAAGCAAAATTAAACATAAGCAATGAAAGAAAAATACCTTACTACTGCTCCCCTCAGCCATCCTTAGTATTACAGCATGGAGACTATTAGCATCTTGCTACATCAAAAAGGATAAAATACTTGAGGCACTTAGCCCGTTGGCAAATTATGCTTGGGGATTTCTAGATGAATGACTTGTATCTATGTTTACAGCCTTTCAGCAGAGTGCTTGCTGTTTACTCTGGAATTAATCCAGGTCCATAAAACTAGTGATACATCAATGTAACAGATGTGCTTAAGTGACTATGTATTACAAGACGATTTGCTTCAGTTATAAGAACTCAGTAACTAGTTTTAAGTTGATTTTGACAATCACAGTCTGTAACCCATCAGCACCTACTGTTTTAATTACTGTTAGCAGGTAGGTAACCTCTAGTTCTAAGGACTTCATAATTTTACTATTTGACTTTCAAAAGTATCTAGACAGTTAAAAGTATTAGAGTTGAAGCATAGTGTCCTAGTTCTTGGCATAAGTCTAATTTTTCCCTATAATATCACTATGTTGAAAACAGTTTAACTTATGTTCATCTCATCGTTACAGAATTCTAGGATATAAATGTAGTAAGTTTCTTCATCTTCAGGACACACAATGGAGCCCGAGGCAATGCTAGTGTTGCTCTCTAAAGGATCTGCTCAGCAAATAAAATGCAAGCTTTGTTTAACGACTGTTAATATGTTTGGCTTTAGAGGTTTTGTTAAGAGGTCGTTTTCATTATTATCTACTTTTCTAATCAATTTGTTACTTCCTGACTGCTTGCAACTTAACTATGAATACTTGAAAGTTTTTGAAATGCATGTCAGAGTTCTCTTTCCTCCTGCATTTGACTCCACCAGAACTCTTTCAGAGAAGGCGATATGAACTGCCACGTTAAATACAAAAAAAAAAAAAAAAAAAAAATCTATTTTAAAATGCTTTTTCTTCTTTTTCTTTGATGCTCTCTATTGTGAAACTTTTAAAATGTTCACCATAGAGAACGTATTGCTTCAGAGCTAATAGTATAATTGAATTGATAGTGAAAGCTAGAACTTCAGGCTTGAGACTGAATTGTCCTAAACAGCCTACTGAAAAGTTTTTGCTCTCCAGTTTGAAAGGTCCGTCTACATGGCTGACATGGCTGTCATAGCCAGCAAAGGACCTGACTGCATTTTTCATCACATGTAAATTTACAGGCTTGGCATGGAACAGGTCTCCACATATTGCCCAGAGCAGCTGTGGCTGCCCCCTCCCTGGAAGGGTTCAAGGCCAGGTTGGACGGGGCTGGGAGCACCCTGGGCTGGGGGAAGGGGGCCCTGCCCGGGGCAGGGGGGTTGGGACTGGGGGGGCTTTGAGGTCCCTTCCCACCCAAACCAGTCTGTGATTCTATAATATAGTTCTGTAACCTTATACACAAGTTGTCTTAGTCTATATTAATTTTCAAAAATGTACAGGTAAGAATACCCCGTGTTTCATTATGTGGAATAAGATGTCAGATGGAAGAAAGTCTACCATAAAACATACAGTATGGTTTGAGGTTTCACAAACTAATAGGCTGTTTTAACTAAAGGTAAGGCCAGAAGCTAAATTTTGCGTGAGGATACCTATGCCCTTAATGTAAATATATGTATTTTGAAGTGATACATATTTGTATTAAATTGTCAAACTACATTGTTACTATAAGTACAATATTCCTGAAATGCCTTTACAAAGCCAGCTGGAAACCTTGACATTTCATCCATATTGTTATTTATATACATATTTACTGCTGCCACCTGCTTGTAACTTGGCTCATATCATGAAGCAGTACATTTCCCTTGTTTCATTATACTCTGACATTTCACTATAACTACATAGCTGCCCATTTCTCAGTTTCCAATTGCTCTGCAGCCGCTCTTGAATTATATTGGCTTAGTAACAGAATAAAGATCCTTCTCCATGGTAGTACTAGCCTCTTTTTTTCATACCCAGATGGTACAAATCGCTGCTGGCACATGTAACAATTATAGCACAGCTTCTGCTGCTTAAATGAACCCCCATAAACCCCACAGAGTTAGATTAGATTAGGGAATTGGGAGGTGAGAAGGAGGTCTGGCCAGTGGTCTCAGCTGAAACAGATAAGGATTTGGTACAGCCTGTGTATGGCAGTGATGAGGTATATAGCATGCTTACAGTGTACTGCTCAGGGAGCCTGTTCTAAGGAAGAAAGGAGAATTAGCTAATCAAGTTAACAAACCTAATTTCATAATCAGTATCACAACACCCATTTTTACTATTGTTCAAATAACAGGGTTACTCATAAAACTGGCAGTTTTCAAGGAATAATGCTGAAAACAGCAGTCACCAAGGGAAACTAGGATCCATTACCTGGATTTACCTGTGTTCTCGCTTCACTCATAGTACCAAGCGAATCAACCAGCTGTTCGATATTTCTGAAGAAGAGTGATGACCACTATCCATACCCTCAGACATTTAAAAATACATGTGAATTTCCAGTTTCTCTGTGCATTTCTCTGAGTAGAAATGCCAGCAACTGAGTGTAATGGGATTAACTGAAGAGGTCCTGTGAGAACACCAAACTAAGCTGGTTTGGAGAAGGAGAAAAACTGTCTGGGCCAACCTACTTGACAGATAAACAATGTTTCTATGTTGTCAGTCCAAGAGTTTGTCATGAGCCATTTTAAGTGTACAAAAAACCCACTACAGCATGAAAATCTTTACATGTGAAATAAATCTTTTATGAATTCATTAAAGTTACACTGCTTTAAATTTAATACAAGCGAGAACACAACCAAGCGCACACACATATGTTTAATTAAACATATGTGTTTAATTAAACTTATATGTTTAATTTTTAGGAAAATACTCTAGGCCATTGGTATTTAAAAGATACTAAAATTGAGGGACAAAAGATATGAAAGGATAATAGATTAAAAATTATTGTAAAACTATGCACATTTCACATTCATATAGGTTATACAAAGTAATTTCATGTGTTTCCAAGAAAGCACCTGCTCTACCTTTTTCCTCAGCTTTGTCCTGGATCAGGAGAACTGAGGAAGTCTTCTTGTGTACCTGAAAAGCCAACAGTTACAGACTTACTGCAGTAAGTAAGAAAAGAAAGCAATTTACTGTCATTGTTCCAGTCCCCAAATTCACATGAAAACAATTAGTTTTTCCCACTGATTTAAGAGAAAGTTCATTAAAAAGCCAAAACTAAATCTATTCAGTGCTTAGAGTGCAAAATCATAGCCTCATATTGTAACTCTGAATCAAACACAGTATGGTAACTTACAGAAATCTGTACTTTTTATTGTTAAAATTAGTTTAATACTTTACTAAAATGTCTAGAAGTGCACGCAAAGCACTACTTTTTCCTGCCGTCTTGATGACAACCACATCACAGGACAGAATGGGAAAAGGCAAAGAGTATTAATTTCCCACAAGGCACAAGTGGAAAAACAAAACACAGAAAACTCAAGAAATTGGAGAAAACAATCTTCAGCTTGTAAACCTTGTTTCTGTCTTAGCTAAGAATGAGCAAACTCATCCTCATTCACTCAGTTGCAAAACAAAGGCCAGGTTTCAAAAAACAATTTAGTTTCTGGTTTCTGTTTAGGCCACAGAAAAAATAAACTTTTTATAAAAGGACCAGGAGCCTTGACAATCATCAACTTTTCTGAAAATCTGGCTATTTACTTTGTTATTTAAATTTAGCTTTATGAAAAATGTTAAGGAAGATAAGAGGATTTCTTCCGGACACTGAAAATAATAGGATACAACCCATCTCACCAGTGACAAAAGCTTCACACACATTGTTCCTGATGAAACTGCAGATTCTGGAATGAAAAACTGACACACATCTGTCCAAATGTGAAGCCCACAGATCTCTCAGGAAAATCACAAATATTTAGGAACCACCTACCCAGGTAAGGGAATAGAAATTTATCTGTCAAACACACAAATGTACACACTACTGAAAGCAATGGGAATCTATCACAATCTGAATACGAATCTACAGGAATGGAATTAAGAAACATCACAACTAGAATGAACAGACAATCAAAGTTGCTTCCCTTCTTTATTCAACTCCTCCAAAAGTAGGTCTAATGCAAATAAAGTTTTTTCCCTTGAAGTACGGTTACAATCTATGTCCTTCAGAGCAGCTGACACTGTGCTCCCCTAGAGAATGTACTGAATGCTTCCCCTGTGCTTATGATCTTGACCGTTTGGACTAATAGCAGTACTTTAAAACACTGAGAAAATTACATTAATCAAAATTAGCAATAGAAGGTTATTATTTTAGTCTTCTTCAGAAATGACCTAATCAGCAGAAAACCTAACTTTGGAATTTTTTTGATCTAAAGAATTTACTTTTGTCTCTGAAGAGAGTGTTAAATACATCTGTGAAGACACCTACTTCTCCCTGCCTTTTTGCTTGTGAACCAGAGAAAATTTTAAAGAACTTTATTCCCGCAAAGTTTTTCAAACACTGATTTGGAGAAAGAGCTGAAAATTCTAAGTTTTAAAAGGAGGGGCAGACTTTCCCTTCAAAGTAGTTAAATTATCTAGCTGAATGAATAAAACAGTGTTTTCTCCAAATCTCCTAAATTCAGATCCTCTTCATAGTCCTGCATATATAAGGCAAATTCAGCAGAAATTGTTTGGTTTAATGTCTATCTGTAAGAGAAACAAATGCAGACACAACAGCATGCAAGAAGGAAAGAGTTGTGATGAAGTAAGTTGAAGACTTGCAAAGTATTTAGGATATCTGAGGAAGAACAGTTAAGCAATGACATGTGACCTATTATAATACCTGGAAATAATATTTCTGGCTGTCTGCAACTTGATTTAGGCTCTAAAATCCGATGGTGGCAGTAGAAGGTATCCACCATTTATTAAAAACCTAGAGAGCAAACCAAAATGAAATATTGCTACTCTTCAAACATATTTTATGAAACAATGTTCGCTACACTCTTGATAAGAAAAATTGTTGGTGGAGTACTCTGGTATTCCACAAAGCAAACACAATGCATTGCTAACACTGTAAAGAAATCATCTGAAATTTCGGTTCAGATGCTTATCATCTCGTTTGATTCATGGACCTGTCATTTCTATTTGATGCCATATCAAATGTCCCGTAAGTTCATTTTATGAACCTCTTCATTTATTAAAGCTTTAGTTATGCATAGTCTTTGCAAGTAGTTTGATTCCTTTTCTCTCCTGTAATACTGCAGTTTTACGTTACCAAGTTCTGCTGTCCTCCCCACTACTGACAAACCATTTTAGTGATTCTCTGTACAGCTTTTGGTCATGTGAACATACTTTTTCCTCATTTTATTCACCTTATAAAGATCGAGTATTAGAAAAAGAGATAAGTGAGAAAGAAGCAGCAAAAATAATGTATCCGTGGGAGAAAGAAGAAGTAGTAGCAGGAAAAATAGAAAGGATGAAAGTAAAACTCAGCATAGGAAAAATGCTGTTTTAAGAAACAGAGACCTGAGAGAACAGAAACATGACATACTAAGTCCTGGTCTCACTTACGGTGACTTTGCATTTCAATTAATTAAATACTATGGAGACAGAATAATATATATGAACATGATAATCTCTGAGTTCATTGATGAAGGTGTTTTTGCTATTTACACATATTTAAAAAAAGATAAATTTGTAATGCAACTGTTAATCAGTTGCTAAAATTCATGCAATAACATAATTTCAGAAGAATAATATCTTAGTTAATTATTTTAATTTTTATTCCCCATAAGTACTTTTTAAATTTAGCTTTGTAAAACTCAGCCCATATATGTATCTTCTCCTCCACCATGGATCTGTACCTGTATTTTAAAGCAAATGATACATAAGCATAAAGCAAGGATTCAAACTACACTTGAGGAACAACTTAAGAAGTTAATTAATCTAAGAAAACATAAACTTTCTGAGAAGTTGTGGTTTCCCTACTCTTTCCAAATAACACTTATACAGTGAAAACAAAACTTGTAAACTACTAGATTTTACTCTAAGACAAAATTTCACACTGTAGCCTGACTGTCAAAAGCTGATGTGAAATTCTATAGAAGCATCTCAGGAAAGCAAAGCCTATTTACATCTGTTACATGATCAACGTGGGTGCAATGCATCTGTAAGTATGGAAAAGAACACTCTTCTATATATATGCAATAAAAGCTTGCATTTTTGTAACCACCTAAGCCAGCAGGAAAATCTTGTTGGGTAAGTCAAACTTAAGAAATACTTTTGTTGATAGTTCTTCGTATTAACAATAAACATATTGGAAGCATCAAAAAGAATCTCTCAAATTGAGAGAATCTCAGTAAAAATTCTGGTTTAATTCTGAAGCCAACAAACTGCTAATAAAACACAAATAAAAATCCATGTAATTAAAACTAAGACTACCAATACAAGCCTTAGAACATAAACGCATCAAATGACGCATGAATGTTTTATTCCATCTTTGCATTAGAACTAATACAAAATGGTCCATGGTAAGCCTTGCTGCCTGTATCCAAAGACAGTCTGTTTCTGTAAATGACTATACCTGGTTGCAATGACCACCATTCAGTAACCAATTCAATAGCATATGATGATAGCAATTTTTAGAAAGCACCATGTATCAGTCATCGAGTCCCTGCTCCTGACAAACCAAATCTTCCCCTGACATACATGCTACCTTAATTATTAAAGTTTGTCAGTACAACAAGCATGTGGCATGTCTTCTATTAGCAATCAGGTCTTACAATCCCTATTGACAAGATGGACAACAATCCAGTCTCGTAAAAGATTCATGACACAACTTTGCACTCTATACTGCTTGCTTTCTCATAAAACCAGTGCAAATCCCATCAAAAATTTAGCAGAACCCCTGCCTCATCTGTTTAGGCCTGAAGCTAGTTGCAGGGACAACTCATTAGGGACAAGCTCATTAAAACCAGCCCTGGAGCAAAAGCAGTTTGCGAGTCTCCTCATTTTTATTCACTTTCACCTACCCATTCGAGTTTCTTATGTTTCCCAGATACAGAGCTTCTAATGATTTTGTACAATAAGCAAGGCTGTTTCCAAACTTACGGTACACCCAGGGTTCCACAAATGCAGTTCCTTGTGTACACCAAAGCTAACAGTTCTGTTCATTTGTAAGGCTCAGATGGTTCTATACTGAAAGGTAGTGTCAGAAAACCTAATGGATTCTCTTCTGATTACATTAGTAAAAGGTACCTATGCATAACAACAATCAAACACATGCTAAAATCCAAAGAAAAGTCAAAATGTGCAGTATTAAAGACTAGCAGATACACATGCCTGAGAAGGCACTCACATAGGAGTGCATTTGGTATTTCATCTGGTGTTTTTAGCACCCAAGATGCCTAAAATACCCAAGACTAAAAATAAAATAAAATAAAATAATAATAAAAATTAAAAAGGAATGGAAAAAAAAAAAAAAGAAAAATGAGCAAGGATTTCCTTTCTCCTTAGAGTCTGTGTCATAATAAATATTGATTACATAAATTTGTTTTTTGTGGTATGTTGTTCACCCTTTCTGTCATTTGCTGAAGTCCATAAGAGAAACGATCCTTACTTTTGCCATACACGCTAGCTGGGAAACCTTGCTGTTACCTTTTAAATTAGATGCCTAAAGTTAGGCACATTAAGTAGCACCCCAATTTCAAATGCCCATGTTCAAACAATAGAATTTGAAAATTGTGGTTATCCGCAGTTCTGAAGGTTGGTGATCAAAATATCCTGGGCTGACTACAAAAGCTTCCTTACTTCTGTCACATAACAAAGAGAACTATAAGCGTCCACAAAGAGTGGATTTCCACCCCCACACTTGTGATGACAAAAGCTAGTGAGTGCTGCACCAGTATCTGTGAATTTGTGTACGGGGAGGAGGAAAGACTCACAGGGAAACATTCTCAGAAGTCAATTATTAAAACTGGTCTTAGAAGAACTTAATTCTAGCAAACGTTACTGTCATATGCATGGCACAACTACTCAAATATAGATATATGTCCAGATAACGCATTACACATCTGAGGAGTGTCTTACTGAATTTGGAATAGCAAAGAACGGCCTGAACAAGAGGTATGGTCTAATCCTTCTACAGATATTCTGTTGAAAACCAACAAAATTCTACTTGAACAGTTAAGCAGTTAAGTCAAGAATGTACACAACTGTCAGAGTGAAAAAGCCCCTCATCTCAACCCAACCTCAGAGGAGCGTCTTTAAACTTCAATCATGTATTTTCACCAATCTTGCACTCTATAAACAGCACTGTATACAGGATACATTCTTACTCTTGTCAAGTTCATTCTCTGCTCATCTTATGATGGTGCATAACTATCACATTCACAGTTCTCAGCCCATCACTCAAGATAACACCAAGGCCTACAGCGGTTTTCAAAGTCAAAATTTAAAAATTCATTATTTTGCCTTTTTTTTTTTTTTACTTCTGTACAAATATGCATTCTATGTCAAAAGTACTTAATCTGGAAGAATTAATTATTTGGAAGATCACTAATTGCTCAGTATACAGTATTACTCACTAGCACCAACACAAACTCCAGCACAGAGCAGCAGTCCTATATACAATTCTCAGCTGTAGGTTAAGTAAATCAGTCTTACTTTGCACTAAAATGGAGTAGGACCACTTAATGGGTAGTTTAAGGAACAATTTAGTAAATAGGAAAGGAACAGAACCTTTTCCAATGGTTTTGTTTTTAGTGAAAATCTGTCTCTCTTCATTCAGCTGTCTTCAGTCGGGGCTTCAGTTAGTTTACATTCTGGAGTACGAGGCACCCACACCATTAAAATAAAAGTCTTCACTAAGAAACATTATGAACGATGTTCTATGCTAGGTTTTCTCTGCTTCCCAGTGCAAAGGATGAAAGCTGCAATATCAATGCAGAGCAAATATTGAGATTCAAGTTTTCTGAAAAATGAGAAGTTAGGGAGTAAGTTATTTAAAATCAAAACACATAACAAGCTTTACAAGAAAACTGACTTTATCAAATCCGCTAGCAAAAGGTTTTAACATTTCTAAAACGTTAAAAGGGCCTCATTTATTTTTCTATTAGTCTCTTGTGTCTCTATTAAAAAATTACCTGAAGGCTGAGAACCTACATATCTCATGAAAATTTCTGTAGATACAGAAACATCAAAACCAGGGATTTGTAAAGAAAACAAGGACAAAACAAATGCATTTAAAGTGAGAATAATAATGTTACTTTTCTCTTTTAAACCCCAATAAATCTTAACATAAGAGAAGCTTAGCAACACAAGGACTGAAATTCAAATGCTTTAAAATATAACTAAGTACACATTTAATAACGCTAGCTTTTTGTTTGTTAGACTAATACTGTAAACTCTTATTTAAGCTTTCTTACACCTTTTGAAAGGCACCTTAAATATAATTCTGCTTTTACATGTATGTATAAAGTTTAAGTGGAATACAACTAGTTATCACTTTTTTCTAAACTATTTTCTTAGGACAACATGTAATTTTTCAGCTTCCATGTAAACTATAAAATATAAGCAAATTCAGCGTAGGGCATTTAGAAAGGATATGAATCCATAATATACATCAGTTACTGTGTGGGGAAAAAGCTGAAAACAAATACCAATGAAAAGGTTTCATAACTGCAATACTGAGTGTTAATATTATAATAGCGATAGAACTGAAAGATGTAAATAGGTAGTTTGGATTAATTGAAGTTACTTGTCATTAGTTACTAAGTATTGCTCCAAGTCAACCTTGTCTAAGGCATTAGCATATTTACAAATATTGTGACTTCTTTTCCTGAAGATGCTGGAAACGCACCAATGCTATTAGACAGGAATTTAGTGTGGGGTTTCTAAACAAAAATCCAATGACTTCATTGAGTTTCATTACTAACACAACTTTCCCTTATTAAAAATTCCAAACAAACAGGTGCTTCACGCTAGGTCTACTTCTAAAATTGCTTTCTTTTTATTCCCAGGGATACTTCAAGAGCTGAGGGAGAATTCATGCAGTATAGATCAGTCAGGCATTGACAGCACATCACACTTTGACAAGCTGCTTGGCTCTGTTTAAAGTCTAAGTTAGGCCTTGGCCCATCAAGGCCATGGCTATTGAATTATTGACAGCCCCTCACTGTGGTGCAAAGGGAAAGAGTGCTATAGCCTCAGTTCAGTAAAGATGAAATGGAAACCCTCTCTGAAGCTTACTTTAGCACGTTAAAGGAGTTTTAATGGTCTTGTTTAAAATTCAGTAAGAGAATACATTAGACTGATTGTATTTTCACCAGCTAAACAAAAAGTTTGGGATGCTGTTGAGATTACAAGTGAGAGGAGAACTACATGAAGTATGAATTTGAACTATACCAAAAAAGATGACTAATGCTTCAAACTCACTTTAAATCACCCAGCTTTACATACCTAACAATTTTTCACCATTCTGTACCATTATACCATGTGCAGTCAAGGGTTAACAATAACGTAGAGGTTCATCATCCTACAATACAGGCTGGTTATATGGCTGCTGATGCCATTAAATTTATAAAATAATGCAATGGCCAGTTCATGTTTACAATCTATCAGCCACATCAGTTCTATCTCTCTTTTCCTTTCTGGCTATCAAAATGCAATAAAGGGGTGTCAGTAACTAACTGGCTACCCAATCTCTGGTTTGTTTGTTTGTTCATTCTTCCAAAAGAACTATTCTACAGAGTAAATCACCATTCTTCCACAACTAGCTGATTAACAATTCTGATCTTCTTACATAATCTCTTTTCTTCTTCAAATTTATACCTGCCAAGCTTTCCTTGCATTTTAATAGCTGATGTCAGACAAGCAACAAGCAGAAAGTTCCATCTCAGGACTATAATTTTAAATACAATGAGACTCACATCAACTGTCGCATAGACATGTAGAAAATTATTCCACATGGACTTCTAAAGTGCATCCTAAAAGCTTCAAAGAACAAGTACGTTTTTAAAAGAATTTAAATTGATGATCCGGGGGGTGGTGGTGGTGGGGTGGTGGTGGTGTTAAGCAATTTGTCTAATGTGACCCTATACTCAGTTCTCCAACATCACTTCCAATACACAGCCTCCTGTCAAATCAACAAAGAGAGTCTAACAGCACATCTAAATTTGTGTTCATTTGCCTTCTGCAGGATTATCTTTGCCACGTCAAGCATTATAAGTAAATCAAAGATGCTTCTCAGGGGCTGTAAGGGTAGGGCTAATCTCCAGACAAATATTTAGAAGGCAGCTTAGCCTGTTCTGGCTTTAATCATTTCCAACTGATTTGACTTATTCTAATTACAGCCTTTATGTTATAAAAGCCATTTTTATGTTGCTGAGGAACACTTTCACTGCAAATACATGAAATTTTGCTGAGTTTCTGATCCCATGTCGATTATGGAAATGGTACTCTACAGCTTTCCTCTAATTAGAAAAACACACTGCACAGAGCATCAACAATTTTTAACATTAATAACAGAGTGACAGTGTCCTTTTGTGTGTCTTTAAATAATTTCTCAAAATATGACACCACAAAGCCACTGTATCCCACTTGGGTATCATACTAGGAGCAATTCTCACATTTTTGCATATTATATTTATTCAAACACTGAACAGCATCTTTGAAGAAGCTGTTTAGTAATTTAACCTAACAGAATAAGATAATTAAACTTCTGGATAGTTTATGGTGAGGTGCTTTCCAAGCCCATGAACTTAGAATATTCAAACACTTATACACAAAGCAAATTAAACATATCCTTTGACAAATCAGACAGCATGGCTATTTGTTACATTTAGTATTTACTTACCATGCTATCATTTCCCATAATGAACAGACGGTTGAGAATAGTTATGCTTTGGATCAACTCACAGACTTTTCTTCCTGTTTAATGGAAATCTGTTACCTGAATGCTGTGGATAACAGAAATCAAGGCAGAAGAGTCACAGAATATGTAACATACATCCACTCCAACTTCAATACATTACTAAATAATGCTTCCCTTTAACAGAAAAGACCTTTTCATTTATCGTTGAAGCTGCTCCCCAAAAAAGTAGTTATGATGATTATTTCTACTATGAATATTTCTGATTATTTCTGCTATGACTCTATGTCACAGACAACTAAACACTGTTCCTTTCCTGACTCTATGCAGAAAAAATGAACATGAATATCTTGATATGATGAGAAAAACAAATAGGAGATTGAAGCACTAAGAGCTAGCATGATTTTTTCACATACAGAAAATATGCTTCTGAAGTGAAAACTGAAGGAAATGGCAACTCTTAAATTTCTACATTGGATAAATATGCTTACAAAAATATCCACATGTTGCTTTCAATACACTAACTGGTCAAACTAAGCTGCTATAGAATATCATCTATTTTGCATGTAACAGGGTATTAGCCAGAATAGACTTCCATAAGGTATTTATAGCATGACCTCTAATGTCTCCATGAAATAACAAGTAGCACTATCACATAATTTTGCATACTTCTGTGACGATCATGTCTCCAGACTCCTTTAATTTCTCTGAAAAGTCTAGACTTGTTGACACAATCCTGTTAGGCATCACTAAAAAATGCTTCTGTGTCCCCATTTGCCAAAATGGAGGGCATAAATTACTTGGGCAACAATTTTAATTGCGTTGTTATTATGTAGGCTTGTTCTGTAATAGTTTATTTTCTTTTTCTTTTAAATATTAAGCCTATACTATTAATAATTCTTTGAGTAGACTTCAGATTTCAATTTGTAATAAGTTCTTGGCTTTATGTCCAAGTTGCTTCTTTTTGTCCATAACTAGATTGAGTGTAGAATTGGTGAAGAATCTGGAAAGAAAGCAAAACTGTATGATATTCCTCAAAAAATCTTTCTAGCCTCCTACGCTGTTTAACTTAACAGATGTCCTGAGATGAACGTGTGTTCTCTGCATTTAGTAACCCTTGCTGGTTTTATCTTGAGTTTTGCAATGTTAGAAATAAGCCTGATGAAACAATGTAGTGAAGCAGCCAGGAGCCGAAGGCTATCATTAATGTTTCTGAAATGGATACTGGCTTTATATTTTTTAGAACAGTAAGACAGCTGGTGGTGCAAATATTTTTTATACAAGCTACGGTATACAGTGTCACAGTAATCAAGAAAGTTATATTGAGCTTCAGACACACTCACTACTGAGGCACGTAGTCTCCTGTGGGTGTTACCCACAATCCCTTGAGATTATCTCTCTTCTAGACTGTCAGCCAGGTACCAGGAATACTTTAGATGGATTATTTTTTTTTTAGGGTGTTTTTGTTTTGTTTTGTTTTATTTTTTGAAATCATGATGGCTCTCAGAAGCTGAGTCTCCCTAATGCACTGCGTAGATCCAATACAAGTTTTTATTTTTTTCCTGAACTGGACATCCTCACTGCATTCTCCATTCATAGCACGTATAAAACATACTACATTGCTTGCCATGTAGGTGTACTGTAAAAACATTCAGGAACAGAAAATTAAACACACAGCTACTCGTTTACTTTAAATATTGTTCACTGTGCACATGTTGCACCAGTTCTCCACAGACTGTGTTGACTCTGTTTGCAAACCAAATTTATTCTGGTTTAGATCAACACATTTCTCCTGTGGCTGTTATTCTGGCTATTCAAGAAACTTCTATTCAGCCCACCACAGAAACTAAAACTCTTATATCTTACAGTCGAATGTCCAAACTATACCTCCAAAATCCTGCTATCTTTAGGTAGCTTTCAAAGGATGAAGCTGAATAATAAACTTTGATCCTAACTTTCACACCACCAGATCTCTAAAATTTCCCTCAATGTAAATAGTAATGATAAAAGTTCCTCAGGAAGGTAACAAAACTGATGCAAGAGGGAGCAAAACAAAAATGCTTACTTTTTACTACTCTCTAAAAAGAAGCATGTATAATGTTAGAATCACTGAAACCAAGTAACTTTTTCAAGGTATTAAAGAACATACAGCAAGCATTTTCAGATGTGATTATGTCCCGCTTTGATATTCCAGTGCAATCTGGTGTTTTCTTTTGTTGCAAAGAAATAGAATCATTGCTGTCAGGAAATTGAGATCCTGATGCCTCTGTAAACAAAATTATTAGGATAGCCATGCTGATGTATACTCTTTTCTTAGACTGGTTCTTAGTAAGGAAATCCCTCCTTAACAATACATTGTGTTTGGGGCTTTTTAAAGGAGAAATCTAAGCAGTAAATATGTGTTTCCCCTTCTCAACACTGAAGAGCAAATGTGTTATATGTCTTCCTGTCAGGGAAGTTCATAAACAGCTACACTTCTTAAAACAAAAAACTTCCAACTATCATACAGATATTGGATTTTATAATTTACATCAACACCTGTCTGTAAAGGATTAAGATAAAGTCTTTGCAAAAAGCACATTATCTCTCATCTACTTACTAGCTGGTCGTTGCCCCTGAAACATCTGAGACTAGTCAGCGTTGAGGAAGAATGCTTGACCGAAGAACAAATATGTTCTACAATACTAGCAATGGGTTCACTACAATTTTACACTGAAGAACTAATTCCCAACAAAAAAATGCTATAAATCCTCTAGACTTTTTAAACTGTACCATAAAATTCAAATAGGAAAAGTATCCTTGATACTCTAGAAGCTTCTCATAAAACAATGTTTTCGTGCAAATAAGTCACCAGAATAACTTCTGCCTTAAACTGTCCCCATGTTGCTTGCTTATATAGGGTTTTGTTTTTATTTTTACATATGCCAATTTCCATCAGCAAACCACAGATAATTTCAGGAACAAAAAGAACAAACTGAATAATGTAGCCAATTCTGCATCCCATTTATTTAAATTAAAAAAAAAAAAAAGGTCAACTTCTACCTCTATCGAAAAAAACAAAACAAAACAAACAACAACAACAAAAAAAAAAACAAAAACAAAAAACACTCAAACATTTTAACAAAGCCGGAATCAATTCTCCTATAACTAACTCATATACTAACAGCTGGATTAGAAAACTTCAAGGTTGAGATTCTATTTCCATAGCATCGGCCATGGCTCAAACACATCATCTTTTCCATTTAAAAAAAAGACTTAAAATGTCTCATACAGAACATTTGAGGTTCCAAATGAAGTTCTAAGCTGTCCTGATTTGAATATATACTAGCACAGAATGCATTTTTGTATGCTCACAGGGAACAAAAACATTCCCCAAAACTACCTAATTGCTTCTACTTACTTGTCTTCTTTCCTTTATGCCTAATAGAAAAGGGACTGTTTCCAAAAGGTGGTGCCAGTCTTGAAGCTTCTAATGGCCCACACTGACCTCTGCACCGCCCTCTCACATTACTGACCCCAGTCCGTGTATGAATATGGGTGAACAAGACTGGGAATTTGACTTCAGTTAAATTAACCCGTAGCAAATTGGTTAGCTTCACCCAGGTAAGTTTGACGATTTGGTCCAACGAACAGCTACACCAACACTTGCACAGGTACAAGGAAGGGCAAGACTTTCTTATTTGTTTGCAGTGTTACCTTATGTCCCATGGGAGGTGGGTGAGGTACGGAGCCAGGTTTGCGCTCTATGTCAGAAGCAGCCTGCTACCCAAGAGAGTAATGGGAGGTACAAAATAAGAAGATTCAATCCGAGTTTTGCTGATTGTTCTCTGTAGACCACAGACAGAAAAGGTGCTAAAAATGCCTTTGCTATAATTTTACCATATGCTCAGAAGGGTGTCAATTCTCTAGAATTTGATTATTAAAATACCACAGTATCAGTCTAAATATCAGCCTTAATTACTCAGAGTCATATAATTTATGGAGTCATTGAAGCCTGCCTTCCCTCCCCACCCCTAAAATTGTGGTAACATAAATGTTACAGACCTGACTTGGCCAAAATACACTTTGGGCCTCAGTAACTGAACTGCTTATTGCACTGTGATTTTTAAAAGACTGTTATCATAAATGAGACTCTAAAAATACCTGACAACCAAGTCCAATCAGGTACACTGCAGACTGACCATTAAAGGAAAAAGAAGCACAAGTAACACTAAAGGTTTGATGCTCCGTGTCTGTATTACTCGATATACTTCAGTACAACACAATTCAAATTTTACTCTGACAGACCAAACTGAATTTTCTCCTGTGGAAATTACAAAAGCAGGCTTTTTTTCACCCTTACCAATGTTCACATTTTTATCTTAGAAATCACAGGCTACGCAAAAACAGGACATCCCAATGGTATTTAAACAGTCACTATGAAGCAAAGAAGTGCACTTCGAAGGAACCAGAACACTGATGTGCTAACAGATGATTCACTGAAAGACATGTAAAAGGAACTGCATGCCAATACCATACATCTCCGAAACCTGGAGTGTCTGCACCCATAAATAGAGCTGTGCTTCGTTTGTGATTCAGTGTGGTTCTGGACACATTGCAGGGTTGGTACATTCTGAAAAACACTGCAGTCCTTGTCCCCTTCCACTTGATGCACCTAGGTTTTCCTTCCAGAGACAGTGAGAAAGGAGACTGTGTGCCCACAGTTTTTATCCCAACACAGATTCACAGTGTGTCCCAAGCATTTTCTTGGGATTGGAAATCACTCCTGGCCAAAACCTAAATATGGGCTACCACAGCACGCCCCAGGAGGTATGCTGTATTACATTAGACTAGGTAGGGCATAAGAGACTTTGAAGATGAAAGAATAAAATCCTACAATGTCCAATTTCATAATTAATCCCTGGACAAACTATAGAAAGCTGTTAATATCATGAAATCTGATTTCATCCACCTCACACTACTTCTTTTCTCATGTTACTAATGTCACTAATAATCCTGTTTGTTCAGGGCAGTGATTCTGTACACTTCCATGTATCTATATGGATTTTTATATTTCTGGGCTACAGTCACCAATTAAAAACTCTTCTGCTTTTCTGCTACAACCCTCCATTATCTCAATCCCTCCAAAAAAGATGGACAGAAAAGAAATTTAACTAACAAAGTTGCAAAATAAATTAATACGATATAGAAATCTACCATTTAAACCCATTATCAAGTTTAAAAAATACAAAAATAATACTTTGTGAGAAATATGAGCAACTAATAGCTCATGTGAGTAAAAATACTTATTGCCTGCATAACTGTGGAAATTTAAAATTCCAGCTATTTCAGCAGCACTTCAGAAAAAAAACAAAGAGCCTCCTTTCTTTATGAAAATGGCACATAAGAATAGGAACCAAAACCTGCTCTTCAGTGTCCTTTAAAAAAATGAATTGGCAGTATTTTACCTTACAACTAAGGCACATTTCTTATTTAAATAAACAAAACAGTCTTTAAAGTCCTGGATATTAAGCAGTCCTACAGCTCTGGAAGACACATGCCCTGTCGGGCAGTAGTTCATAGCCATATGTCTTGTGAAGAGACTACATATATTTTCCTTGGTTCTCATCTAGTACCTTCAAAAAGCATGAAAAACAACTCAGAAATAGTTCTGAAAAGATTTTTTGCCTATGGCTTTATAGTACCAGAAGCTCAGAAGCATCTATATAACAGAATTTATGTCATTTTTAATGTTTAGTATTTCCCACATAAAGAAAAAACACAAATGAATACACAACAGAAAGCTATTCATCTGTCTTCCATTTCCATTAAAAGATGACAAATGATAGGTGTTATTACTTGGCTTCCTTATCCAAATATATAGGATACATTCTTGCAGCCATATTAAAAATTAGAAACACAATGTATAATTGAAGACAAAAGGTAAGGACTAAAGGATAACAGAGTTCCTCATCAAAATGCTTCCTGCAAAATGGGTTCCATAACAGAATTCAGTTACATCTTGGATTCCCTAATGATCCAACCACATGCTTCCAAGGATTTAACACAAAATAAGAATTTTTGGACTGGTGAACCTTATAACAGGGATGGTTTTATTTTGTAGTTGACAGCTCCAGACAGGACAACAGCAGTATGTAAAATTAAAAATAAGGAACAGCGATTCTGGAGGGACGTCATTTAGACTACTGTTACTGCCCTACCTGCTTTTGCCAGTCAAATGAAGAGAGGCACGAACACTGGCACTAGGATTTTTCCACACTTTGTATTTCCCTCAAAAAAAGAAAAACAACCTGAGCTTGAAAATAGCATTCTGACAAAGAGCAAAATAATGCTTATTGTTTTGAGAGATGTGTTCTTGAAGATGTATCAACAAAAGACATGATAGACCTGTGACAAATTCAGAAACTATGATATGTTTTACCATTTCAGGATAGACAGATGAATTTATTTAGCTATCTATACATACGTGTGTGTGTGTGTGTGTGTACTGCAGATAAAATAATCTATCAACGATCTAAAAGCAGGAAACTTTGTCCAGTTTTGCTTGTTCTTGTCCTGTAGGTTCAAATTAAATAGGTAATTGTGACTACAGGTGACATGTTTGAGTTTTCTGTGTCGCTCAATGGGATGAGCTGGCTGACTCTGAGCCCACACCTAACTAATATGGGGTTTCCTATAATTCAGCAGTCTAGTTCAAATTGTTAATGCATGTTAAAATAGAAGTTGCTCATATTCCATACTCTAAAGCACGCAAATTAAAATGTATAATGTGTTCCTGAAATACATCTTTATCATCAGCAAAATGAACCTCAAGAATAGAAAGGAAATAAAGAAGTTTGAATGATAAAAAGACAATAAACTATTGTACCTACAATAACTATTAGGTAAACTGTGAAATAGTGAGAGATGTCACCTCTTCTTCCTTGCATCTCAACGAATCTACCAGTTTGAGAGATGCTCTTGTTAACTGCCACCTTTGTATTTTTGCCTTGAACTAGCTATTTTAACTTGGAGGGTAACCTTAGTCACAGTCCCTGTAATATAAACATACACTTAACATGTAGCCCAGCGGAGGCTCCATAAAGCCAAGAAACTGTGCTTAAAACATCACATATATGTACTGTATTTGATGCACACTGTGAATCTCAAAAAAAGGACATTTATTCACTGGCCTCAGAAAACAAACCCTAGTCAGCTTGCTGTTGAACACTTCTCTGATTGTATGTCACTACAGAGGTCTTTTAAATCCATTATTATACTTTCTTTAAAACCAGCTAATTAAAATAATTAAGGACTCTGTCAATAAAGTAGTAAAGTATAAAACAAAGTTACATTTTTAAAATAAAACTTATAAAAGCCTGAGAATGTGGTCTTCAGGGTGAAGATTCTGTATTGCACCACTAAAATTAGAAATACCAACTACTGCTTGATATGTTTTACAGTGGGGTCAAAATAAAAAGTAGAAAATATTTAGAAATTTTCAACTCAGGCCCTTCAAATTATTCTTCACAGTAACTAATACTTGGAAAAGTTAACTCTTCATTAGCCCCCTTTCATTGGTGCTGTTCTCACTTGTCAATGTATTCCATTATCACTTCAGAAATATTACATCAGTTACCCGTCACCAGGATTGCAACTAAAGCAATGTTTAGAGAAAGTGGAGTCTACTTGCTTATTGATGCAGGGAGAAAATGCTCTGTAATTTTAACCGGGGTTACATGCATGTGCTGATAAAAGGTGAGACCTGTTAGTTACATTATTTTGCTTTCATCTTTGGGTATTCTGCTTTACGCTTTTTGTTCTCTAATTTTAAAAATGCTTATTGTGATGTTTTAAAAGTAACATTAAAATAGCGCTAGAAGCTGAACACTGTTATTAGATAAAAGTGGCTCTAATGCATTAGGAGGTGTTGAGTTAATAGGAAAACAGCTTTGATTCACTAGCCTCTGTCTAACATGCCACTACAACAGAAGTAAAAAGGCAGTGGGCAACTCCCCTCTAATCACCTCCTGTTAGCTGCAACTATAGGCAAATTGCTAGTGAGGATTAAGTGGGGAGACTATCACAGGATCAGTGTCAAGCAGAAAAAAGACTCAATTTGTGAGCAATCATGACTCCCTAATCACTTCTCTGAGAGCTTTAGGAATTACTAACAGTCTTTAGAAGTGCGGACACAAGTATTGACTTAGAGAGATAAGGAATCTCTTTTTACCACAAAATACAGGATTACAACAGATAGATATAACAGTTAAGTATATAGATAATAAAACAAATGAAGGCTGAAAAAATAAATAATTTGCATTCACCAATCCTGTACATCCTTCAGATGACTGAGATTATGATACATGTGTGTCAACATTGTGAATGCAAACTGAGATAAATTAAAACTTGTATGGTTTGGAGGCAGTATTAAGAACAAATTTGTCAGTTACAATGTCAAGAAAATACCTGTACTATTGCAATACTGTTCCACATATGAACAGTGGAAGACATTCTACTCATTAAGTATTTTCAAGCAGTTGTTACAGAATTATTCACTGACAATTATTTTATTCCCAGTTACTTTTAGTAAAAAATACAAACAAAATGAAAAATGCAAACACCTACTATTTAATTTGGAGACAATACTGACTTCAACTTTTTATGTATCATAACCCTACATTAGATTATAAAATTCAATAAAGACTACAAACACTAGCTTCATAACCCCTGACAGATCTATAATTGTTGGGGTCTAAAAATCAATATGCCCAGTAAATGATACTATTTTAGAGGTCACAAAGTTTTATTCTGACTTGTAGTCCAAGTTGCAAGATGGTTGGCTCGACTGCTTGATCAAAAATTACTTTTCCTGCTATTGTTTTACACGACCTATTTTCTTAGTATCAAAAAGAACAAAATTAATGAATGTTTAGCCACACTGAAAAAAAATACTATGCTTCAGCATAAGACATTTTTCAAAGCTACTATTACACCAGTTGATTGTCAAAATAAGGCATTACTCAACACAGGAATATCAGACTATTGCTCACTGAGAATAAATGAAAACACAGCATATATCAGAATGAGACTGGACTCACAAATGCATTTATTGTTTTCATGTTTAAGTATGTTTCAGCATTATAGAGGAGCAGTCATAAAATCAGAAATAAATAACATCTTTAAAAATAAAATATATTATTATCACTACTTTTGAGTAACAAGCTACAAAAGTTTCAGTGCTTTTGTTGCACTGTATGTCATCATGTTAATGCATATCAAAACTTGATATCACTAATATTAATATACGGAAAAGGAATAAGAAACAATTAGGGCTCAGTAATCAATCAATGACAACTCCCTCTACTAATGTACGGATAATCTTACAGGCAATAAAAATAAGTATGTAAATAAGCAAGCCAAACAAAAAAGCACTGTTCCCAGGTTTTACATGAATCTCAAACTTGAACTGGGAGCAGTATCTTTGTAATATTATAAACTACCTTCCAGGAGAAAACGGGTCCTTCCATAGTAAGGTAAGAATTTCTAATAAAGAATAACTTAAAATGGAGAATGACAATGTGTGCCATGTAGAAAGACCTCATTATGTGGAATATTACTAAAACAATACCAAGATACACTGAATAACACTGAAACTACATTATGGCAGCTTGTTTACAGTATACATATTTAAAGACTGACAAGAAAAAGTACACCTTAGTTTTGTAAAGTATTTCCTTTCAGCTAAATGCTCGAAGAGAGATATATGACATATATATATACATACATAATTGGTCTTACATATATGTATCAAAGATTTATCTATGTATGTGGAATTTGGACTCAGTGATCCTTATGGGTCCCTTCCAACTCAAAATAATCTATGATATAATGTGCAGCATGCCTGTACATATACTATCTATGTTGGTATTAGGTAGGAAATGTTTGTCTTGTATCAATGCTTTTAAATCACAAGACAATATATGAACACATAAATTCAAGGCAAAAATTAAAATGAAAATCAGTTGCAATGCATATGTTATATAAACCCAAAAGAGCTATATTATACTTCTTATTTCCCTATCACTCAAGAAGTATTGCATAGGTTAAAAAAAAGTACACCATCCCATCCTGCCTTCAGAAAAAACACATGAACAGTGCTTTCGTGATGCATTATCTCATCTGCTCCTTTCACAAACAAATCTATCAATTGTATGTTCACATACACAAATAGTTATAAAAATTGCTTGGCATTAGTTTACCAACATTTAACTTCTTTGATTTTAGTTAAGAAGTTTATATATTCTGTACTGTGCTTCAAGGCAAAATGCTTGGTATTTCATTGTCTTACACTGTGAATTAACAAAACCAAATTTCTTAATGCTCCTATATTAATTTAAAATATTAAAATACATTGCACAGTATCATAACATAATAACTTCATAAAACTAATCAAACCTAGACGTCCAAAATCAAAATGGAACTCCTACATCACATATTTCCTTTATATAGACTGGACACATGACCTGGTCAGCGAATCAAAAGAGAGCGCCCCACGGTATCACATGCACGTGTAAACATTATCAGCACCCACCGCATCAAATTTCTGCTAAACTGTCCTCAGCTGGCATGAGACTCCCCCACCAAAAATACCACTGATCTATAAATGATATTTTTTCAGGATTATTCCACGAAAAACAGAAAACTTAATGACGTATTTGTGACTGCAAAACAAAACCGATTTTCATTACAATGAGTCTTGTAAAAGTCTTAGTTAAAAAAAAAGGAAAAAAGCCACAAGCACCGCCAACAAAAAACCCCCGCAGCCGGTCCAATTACCTACCATTAACTCCCATTTTCTATCAATTTGCACCCTCTCTATGCAATCAAGGTTTCTAAAGGGCCAAGTTTAATTAGTTTGAATAACGAGAA